>NC_136261.1:444193276-444485776 GCF_964187855.1 Myxine glutinosa | reverse complement strand
CTCTCCCCACTCGGTGCCCTCTCTGGCACTGGGCTGCCCGATCCACACCCGGGATCCTCAGGCACCCACTCACAACTACCGGCTCCCAGAGCCCACCTGCGGCCTCACCTGGCCGACATCCTCACAGTGGTGGAGTGCCCAACCAACTACACACACTAACAGGCTACACGCCCAGCCATTTCCACAACACTAATGCACCCATTCACAACACCATTCTGCAACCGCACCACAAATGCCAATATCCAACCACAATTTACCTGCACCCTCTACCTAACACTTACACTACCCGCCCCGGGTACTCGTGAAAGGGGGTCCACTCTTCCCCCATCCACACCTTCGCACCATGCACACCACTCCGTACCACTTACTCCAACTCTCTCCACACACCTGTACCTGCACACCTGTGCTCTCACACCTGGTGCCACCTGCACCCTTCTCTCCCCAAGCGCATTCGCGCTGATCCACAACACTCACTACTCATACACTGCTCCACACACCTGTCCAGTTGCACACCTGTGCAATCACACCTGTTCAATTCTCACACACACAGCATCATCTCAGCTAACTACTCCCTTCTGAAACTTGCGCTTCCCAGTCGTCCCTTTAAACTATTGCGCTCCCACGTCATTATCATCCATACTAATCTACCTGCGTCCCCACTACAGGTATCAGTCACTAACTAAACTTAACGTTACCTAATGTCATCTTTCTAGATCCCTACAATATAACCTAACCCACCCGGGCTAGTTTTCACTGCCATACACCCCATAAACTATTGCTCCTTTGCCCCCACCTGTGAGGGATGGTGGATTTGCCATCCCACCACATCGGGGGTCTCTCACTACCAATTTTGCACATCAAATTTCAACAAATTAAAAATTTGCCAATCACTGCCCATCATCTGCCAATCACTACTGCCAATCCCTTGCCAATCATCAAATTTTGTTTTTCTCTAATTTTGGGTCCAAAACACTAACCTCATCACCCAGTCGACTCACTAATACCTCTCGGTGCGCCACTCCCTGTCCAAAGCCCGGCTTCGTGAAGCCAAGCAATGGATGCTGGTTGTTTTGTGCCAGCGGCTGGATGCATCCCGCATTCGGTGCAGGGAAGGAGGTTTACCCGGGCCGAGATCCCACGCACCATCTCGGCACGGAGCCATCCCATGGCTCGATCTCGGCCTGCCGGAATGCCTCACCAAAAAGTGGTCGCCATGACGACCCTTTCTATCGGGCTGCCCGCTCCGCCTAGTGGAGCACGGACGCGGCCGTTCAAAGCGAGGCCCAGCACGCACCGAGGGCCCGACTCGGCTATAAGTCGTTCTAAACTCTACCCCGTCTAACGTCGATGCTTCACCTGCATGCTTACATCCCGCAGCCCGTTCCTTGCTCACACATCCAGCCGTGCCCATGCTCCTCGTACCTTTCCTTACACACCCAGGTACACTCATTCCACTCACAGCCTTGGTCACACACCTGACCACCGAACATTTTGGCACACATTCGTTCGTAGCACACCTCACCAAAACACCTCTTCGCGCCCCCTCCTCGGTCACCTCCTCTGTGACAATCACAGGTGTGCCCTCATTCACACACCCAACCACGTGCCTCACCACCAACTCCAGCGTGCATTCCCACTCACGCTCGACCATTCCAGGTGTGCACCCTTCCATCCCAGGTGTACATCCTCGCTCACCTGTCACAACAAACTCACTCTCCTTGTCACTCTCACTACTCTCACCTCCATTCTTGACAGCGCACTCACCCTTACTCTCGACAGCGCACTCTTTCCTCGTGCACCTGTCCGTCACACACCTTTCTCGCGCACACTCTCCCGTTACACCCTCTGTAACACTCACCACAGGTGGACACTCTTCCTTACTTCTGACAGCGCACTCTTTCCTCATGCACCTGTCGGTCACACCCCTTTCTCGCGCACACTCTCCCGTTACACCCTCTGTAACACTCACCACAGGTGGACACTCTTCCTTACTTCTGACAGCGCACTCTTTCCTCATGCACCTGTCCGTCACACACCTTTCTCGCGCACACTCCTGCGCCCACTCTCCCGTCACACCCTCTGTAACACTCACCACACCGCGCTTCCACGTGCTCCCTCGCACACGCGCTACGACCGACTCACTCTCGCCAGCACACTCACTCCTTGGCACGCACTTTTTCCTCACACACCCCAGAGTCGGACTTTCTCGCACACCTCCTCTTTCGCACACCAGACCTGTCGCACACTTCACCAACGGCCTCTCACGAACACCCGGGTCCATCTCGACCCCCAAGCTTCTTAAATCCCCTGGCGCATCATACGCACGACCATATTGGTCACCACTTACACCGGGTCCTCTTCCTCTTCGCTTCTCCTCCATCACCTGCGAATCCCTCATCCGGTTAATGAGCACATCATCACGATCCAAACACAGACTTTGGACCAATTCTTTTATCTCCTCTTTTATCTCTTTCTTATCCCCTCTCCGTCGCTTCTTAATTTCGCTCATCCCTTCTTCCACTTCTTCTAATTTGTGCTTCACCTCTTTTATTCCCCGGTACGTCTCCTCAAGCTCATCCTCTAAGGCTACCTTGACCGTTTCCAGGTGCGTCCTCACCTGCCGGTCCTTCGTCTCCATTACCTCTATCACCTCGTCCAACCTCATTGTCAGTCCCTCACGTACCATCTGACATTCCCTCTTTGTCGCTATCAAGTCGTTTTTTATGTCGTTTTGTGTCGCTTTCAACCCTCCTAATACCGCAGTGTTCCTTTGAACCTGCTCCACTAACTCCGTTTGTCCCACCGTCAGCTGCTCCACCTCCTGCGTCAGGTCCTCTATGCCCCCTTGTAACTTTACAGTCCCCTTTCTCACCTCCTTCTCCATGTGCTCCCTACAGTGCCTCACCTCCTCGCGCACTCCTCCGACCTCCTCACTCACTCCTCTTCTGATCTCCTCTCCCATCACTTGCATCTCCTGCCCAGATGCCACCCTCATCTGCTCCATTTCCTCCCTGTGAGCATCCAGTTTGGTTTCTACCCCCATTCTGACCCCCTCTATCTGCTGCTCCATTTGGTTAACTTCCCTTTCCGCTTGGTCCCTCATGTCCCTCAATTTGCCTTCCATACTGTTTTCTAACCCCTCTAACCCATTTTTCACTCCCTCTATTTGATTCTCTTGAGCGGCCATTCTGTTTTCTACCCCCGTTAACCCATGTTTCACTCCCTCTATCTGATTCTCTTGAGCGGCCATTCTGTTTTCTACCCCCGTTAACCCATGTTTCACTCCCTCTATCTGATTCTCTTGAGCGGCCATTCTGTTTTCTACCCCCGTTAACCCATTCTTTACTTCTTTTATCCCGTTGTCTAACCCCTCAAATTTCTTTTCTAATCCCTCACCGGTACCCCTCATTTGGCCCTCCAATCGCTCACCCTGAGCATCCATCCGGTTTCCCAACCGCTCATTATCAGCCCTCGTTTCCTCCCTCATTTTCTCGCTATTCTGGGCCATAAGGGCCTTCATTTGTATGAAAAAAAGGCCCCAATCCATCGGGGGCGCTGCCACGGTCGCTGGCGCGGTGATCAGCGAGGCGCCATTTTGCGCGCCCGCTTCTTCGTGCGTGACGGCGCTATTTTGCGAACCTGCCGCCCTCACT
Organism: Myxine glutinosa; assembly: GCF_964187855.1. Taxonomy (NCBI): domain Eukaryota; kingdom Metazoa; phylum Chordata; class Myxini; order Myxiniformes; family Myxinidae; genus Myxine; species Myxine glutinosa. The sequence continues at coordinate 444,482,123 of NC_136261.1, read as the reverse complement.
GCTTCGCTCTCCTCCTGTCCCTCATTTTGGTCCTGGATCGACCCTACCTCACTCTCCTTTACCGGACCCCAGCTGTCTTGATCCGCCATAGCGCGACTTTCAAAATTCGGTTTTTTTTTTTTTTTTTCGTAAAACAAATTCAAATTTCGCCGTTATAATTTCGCGCGGGAAACGCGCTCCGAATCGATTCGGTCGAGCGCCGTACGCGCTCCGGCTCGATTTTCCCTCCCAAAATTTGGGCCTAACTAATTTAGTCCCGGGTTCGAATTCCACTCCTCGACACCAATTGTTACAGACGTGGCTTGGATGTTATTTACCGAGCGGTTTTATGGTATGACCACGTCTGCACAAGTTACCCGATTGTGCCCGAACGTTGACTAGTCGCGCGATGCTGGCTCAATAAGAAAAAGAAGACACCCGGCTGGATTACAATAACACAATACGACACCAAGGTTTCGATTCTCAAGACCTCCGGAGGAGATTATATTCGTACGGAAAGGTCAGATTACAGGGGCCAGAAGTATAATCACAGAAAGACAGGCACTTAGACACACTCTTATATTAACCCCGGACAGACGACAGCCAAACGGGACAACGGCTGACTCACACGGGGGTTTGATGGCCAGGAAAGGCAGGTATCGATGGCTCCAGGTCCTCCTGGGCTCGGGGCAGGGTACAGTACGGTCCGGTCCGGTCCAAAGATGCGGGGAGGTATCGTCGCGCTGGGGGTGGCGGTGGCTTCTCTCTCCAAGCTGAGGCGCATCTGACGTCACATCCGGCGCGGGGCCGCGTATATCCGGCGGGGAGTGACACGCCCTCGGCTCGTTAGCTCCGCCCCAGATGGAATCGGCACGTTGCTTCTTATTGGGTGCGTGGGGGGGTTACTGGCTCCGCCCCTGACGAGGAGCTGACAGCCAGCCCCTTCGGGGTAACGCCGTGGAGCGCATGGTCATGGCGGGTAACCGAGCCGGTGTGAGGACGCACACTCCCCGCCCCTCTGTTGTTGTAGTCGTAGTTGTAGTTGTAATTGTTGTTGTAGTTGTTGTTTGGGGAAGAAGATGGGAGGAGGTATGGGAAAGGTCCTAAACTCACTACTGATGCCATATAATCACATTCTGGTGCAACGAAGAGTCATAATTAATGGAAACGAGGCCTTAACTGACATAGATTAAGAATAACTAGGAAGATGTCCGAAAGTTGTCTACGTGTGGTGCGGTGGACCTGGGCACGACATTTAATGGGGGAATAAGGGGAAGGTCGGCTCTACTGATTGTTATTTACATGCAATGGGACTAGGGAATGGGGGATTGGGGAAAGTTGGGGAGTATTGGAGAAAATAGGGGAATATTTACAAGCGGATATGGAGGCCAAATTCCATATTCGCAACAATATATATATATATACATATATATATATATATACATATATATATATATATACATATATATATATATACATATATATATATACATATATATATATATACATATATATATATATATATACATATATATATATATACATATATATATATATATACATATATATATATATACATATATATATATATACATATATATATATACATATATATATATATACATATATATATATACATATATATATATACATATATATATATACATATATATATATACATATATATATATATACATATATATATATATATATACATATATATATATATATACATATATATATATATACATATATATATATATATACATATATATATATATACATATATATATATACATATATATATATATACATATATATATATACACATATATATATATATACATATATATATACATACATATATATATACATACATATATATATACATACATATATATATACATACATATATACATACATATATATATACATATATATACATATATATATACATATATATATATATATATATATATATATATATATATATATATATATATATATATATATATATATATAATGAATCGGTGTTGTTTGTTATTTTAGTGCAAGCTAAAGTAACTGGTGTTGCACGAAGAAATTCAACGAAATACTCTCATAATTAAATTTGTGTTGTCAACAACAACTCACTGCAACTTCAACATACGATCTTCACAATACAAATTAATTGATCACTCCAGGGAGAAAATCCCAGGCAGTGTATAAGTACAAGACCCAATTGACGCCTGTAGGTCAATTATCGGGGGTCAACTTTTTATCCAAACATAGCCCTCGACCTTCTCTGGATGAAAGAGGCCATATAAAGTTTGGTCGCACTGATTCCTACAAGGTCAGAATCCATAAACAAACAAATAAACAAACTTTCTTTATATATTAGATATAGCAGAGTACCCTCACTCCTGGTGGGTCGAGTTTGCACATTACTTACAGGAAAAGTATCGTCTGTGTTTTTCAAGAAGTCAACAGATGTTTATGTGGTGTGTGCTTTAAAGATTCTAGATAGTCTAAAGGGTATATTCCAATCATAGTTAGTGTCTAAAGGGTCAAAAGGGTCTAATCCCTCAAGCATGCAAAAAGGGCCTAAAAAGGTCCAAGTGGTCTAAAGCTATAAATGGTCAAGGGTCCAATATGTCTAATCTGTCTGAAGGGTGTACGGGGTCCAAATGGTGTTGAAGTCCAAGTGACTTAGGGAGTTTAAAGGTCTTCAGGTTCTTGGAGTCGAAAGGGTATAAAAGGTTGAAAGGGTGAAGGAATCTAAAAGTGTTGAAAGGGTCTCAAAAGTAAAAGTATTCTTAAGGGTATTTCAGGGTCTTTGGGATCTAATTTTTCAAGCATGTAAAAAGGGTCCTTGGAGGTCTTTAAAGGCTAAGGTGGTGCATGAAAATACAATGAGGACAATCCACAGGTCGGACTTTGTCTGTGTGCCAAATTTGGTGGTTGTCGGCACAGCTGTCTTTGCAAAGAAACACCAACACACACAGATAGGACAGACAGACAGACAGACAGACAGACATCCAACGAATTTTTTTTTTCGGTTATTATTTATTATTCACATTTGGTATTATTAAAGGACCTGGTTTTTTTAAAGACAGAAGTGATTATATTTATAAAGGTGCCCACAAAGCCAAATAAATAATAACATACACCCTAATTAGGCGTTGTCTCCTCATCCTCATGGTGCCGGGTGAAAGGGAAGGATGGGAGGGGAGGAGAGAGATTTCTGGGAATGGAGGAATTATTTTGCACATTATCTGCCCATGGTACCCCGAAAACGACAAAACATGACAGGAACACAGGGCAAGTCGTTCACTCTGAAACACACATACACAAACATACATACATATGTACATACCATTGTCGGATTGTTTGTTTGTTTATTGATATAATTCGTTGACTAATTAATTGTTCCCTTGCTGCATTTTTTTTTTTTTTTTTTTTGCAGAGTTCGTTAGTTCACTTCTAAAAAAGTTATCATCGTACATTCCTTCACAAAACAAGGATGACTTATTCGAAGAGAAATAAAGGTGTGAGTGAGCACCTCCCTCGAGTGCATTCCTTTTTTAAATGGGGTACCAGGTGGGGGACATGACCCTTTCCAAGTTTCCAAGAACACCCATTTCTTGATGATTCCTACCTCTGTTTGATCTTCCTCTTCCTGAACCTGCCGTAGTTTGGATGCAACGCTCTGCATTGACTGTGACACATGAGGATACTTTGCAGCCAAAACATCCTGCACAGAATAAAGAAACAACAGAATGAAGAATCGTGAACCTGTGGTGGATTAAAAAGGAACATCCTGCACAAAATTAGATGAATACTAGCAGAGGTAACCGCACCTTGTGTGGAAGGAATTTAGAAGATACAAGATGATTTGTAATACGGGCTAACACCGGGTGGTGCTATACGATACACATTTACATAGTAAGAATTGGGGTCTTCGCCCCACCCTGAACCCCTTAACCTGAAGGATTGAAAATGTGTTCTTGCATTTCCATTTGCCAAGAGGATTGCTATGCGATATGATGGGGTTATAATTATATATATGGAGTATACATTTTTTTTTTTTTTTTTTTTTTTTTGTATACAAGATCGAGGCTCGTGAAAGAGCTAACAATAATCACAAAAAAGACAAACCGACACACAAAACACAAAAAAACAAGGGGAGCGGCAGACAAGATGGGGAGAGAGGGGGAAGGACACAAACACAACATTTGAGAGCAGGGACATCGGGAGGACTTGGGGGGAAGTGGGAGAGGAATAAAACATATGAACGCTGCAAGGACTCTGGGGTGAATTACCGGGGGTAGAAAAGATCAAGGTTTTCGATGGGGGAAGATAAGAGATGGTGGTGAACAGCTGTTTTAAAGACCTGGAGGGAGGAGTGGGATTGAATGGAGTGGGGGAGTTTGTTCCAGAGGCGGGAGAAAAGGGGAATGAAAGAGTGAAGGTGAGCAGAGAGCCTAGACTTTGGCAGTTTAACCATAAGAGGGTTGCAGGCAGATCTTGTGCGACCTGAAGGAATATTTGGGGGACAGAGCACAGAGAGAGCTGGGGGAGCAAGGCCAGAGAGGAGTCGGTAGAAGACAGAAAGACCACCAACCTGCCTGCGGTGAGTGAGTGAAAGGCCCTCGGAGTTGACTACATCGCAGGAGATTCCAATGATTCTGAACGCTTTGGCCTCAACAGCGTGAAGCCGAGCAAGGTGTGAGGCAGTAGCACCAGCCCAGAGGGGGGAACAGTATTCCATTGAGCTGCGGATGAAAGCCTTGTATGTGGTGAGGAGCTCAGGTGTGCCAAGGAAGGACTTCGCACGACGGAGGATGCCCAGTCGGCTACTGGCTATGGAGGCCAGCTTGGAAATGTGGTTTTCCCAAGAAAGATCATGGCAGATAGTGAGACCCAAAAGCTTGAGCGACAGAACTTCTTGGAGAGGATTGTTGAGAAAGTAGATGGGAGGGTTGTCCAGTCGGTCCTTTCGGAGAGACATTGTAAGAGTGTGAGATTTGTCAGGATTGAAAGACATGTTCCACTTGTTTGACCAGTCTGTGATTTTGTCCAGGTCTGCAGAGAGTGAGGAGGCTGCAGACTGCCGATCTGATGGATGAGGAATGGAGCGGCAGATAGTGGAGTCATCAGCAAAGAGATAGAGAGGATTTTCCAGAGAGTCGGAGAGGTCATTGATGAAGACCAGAAATAGCACAGGGCCCAGAACACTGCCTTGGGGAACTCCAGCCAGAACAGGAAGGGAAGATGAGAGAAATCCATTCAGGGCCACACGTTGCCTACGACCAGAGAGGAAATCCGCAAGCCATGAGTGGAGATTTCCCTGAATACCAGAGGAGGTGAGTTTGGTGAGCAGAGCTGGGTGCCAGACTGTATCGAAGGCACATGATATGTCAAGTGAGACAGCTTTGATTTCCTGTTTGGCATTGAGGACCTCCATCCATTGTTGAGACAGCAGAAGCAACATGTCCAGAGTAGAATGACCTGGTCTGAATCCAAATTGATGATCAGAGATCAAGCCATTGGAGAAGAGGAAGGATTTGATATCTGAAGCAATGATGGATTCCATGACTTTGCTGATAATTGGGAGCAGGCTGATTGGTCTGTAGTTGCAAGGATCTGTTTTTGCACCTTTATTGTGTAAAGCGGTAATGTTTGCTGATTTCCAAGATGCTGGCAGATGACCTTGTGCAAAAGAGAGGGTGAAAAGAACAGAGAGAGGGTGAGATAGAGCGGCAGAGCAGGATTTTAGGACCCGAGGGCTGATGCCATCTGGGCCAGTTGCAGAATCAGAGTCGAGGTTTGATAAAAACTTCTCCACCTTGTCAGGAGAGAAGGACACAGAGTCCAGGAGCAGTTGGGTTCGACTGGGAAAGGTGGGAACAGAGAGAGATGGGTTTGGGACACAAGATTTTGAGGCAAACACAGAGTTGAGGCATTCGGCTTTGTCACGTGCGGTGTCAACTGTGTAGCCATTTGAGGTAAGGGAGGGGATGGAGGGGGAACAAACACCAGAAACGGATTTGACCAGACGCCACCAGGATTTGGAGGAAGGAGACAGGTTTGAGAGTTCAAACTTGAGTGTGGAGAGATAGTGCTTCCTGGCACTCCTGAGGGTAGAAACACACTTGTTTCGAGCTTGGTGGAAGGAACTGAGATTGCCTTCAGTTGGAAGAAGAAGAAGCACAGTCAATGTGATGGGAGTTTTATTAAAATTTATAAATATTCTCTTCTCTTTAACTCCGGAGCTGAACGAGAAAAAGTCCCAGGACGCCATTAACCACTAAAACAGTCTCAGCTGTCTTGAAGGTCGATGTTTGGTGAAGCACTGAAGCCGTCATGATTACATCACTCTACATTTAAATAATTATATAATTATATCAGGGGTAGCTGCACTGACATTACGTCATCGTGACATGTTGGTGTGAAGGTAAAGATCGATATATTTTGTAATTTAAATTGCTGGAAAACGTTTGAAAACCTAAAATGTCCAATTACAAATATCGAACCATTTGGAAAGTTTTCTCTGGGATTGAACAGTTTTCAGGATGTGGTTTGAATGGGATTTTTATATTGTACGCTGATTTGATATAAAAATACGAATTTAATCCAAGGGATTTTTCAGATTGGGAAGAAGATGAAGATCCCCTCAATTGAGGTCTGGATGATAGATGGATCACCTGTTACCTGGGTTTGAATACCTTAGTGGTTGGTCCAAGATGTGATGCACAGGTCTTGTAATATAGGGGAAAGACCATGAAAGGTATAGAGTGTATAAGGTTATTCAAAATGAATTCTTCTTCTTCTTCTTCTTCTTTCATATGGAGCACATTTCTGCAGGTTATACCATTTGCTGGGGGTGCAGGTGTGTCACTGATTCAGTGCCCTCTGCAAGTCAGAGCGTTAATTTTTGATCCGTTCAGGGAGCTGGCGATCAGGAAAAGTTGATTTGTACCGATTTGAAATATTCCAAAGATAGTTAGTTCAGTAAGTTGTATAGTTGGGGTGCTGGAAACAACTTACCGACATCTCTCTGATTTATTTAAACACACATTTTAAATGAAAATTCTGTGATGATGAATCTTTATTTAACCTTCATTCGTCTTTAAGTCCGAGGATTGTAAGTAGCTCAGGCCGTAAACATTCTTCCTTATTCCAAAATAAACTTATTTTGGTGAACTCTGAACCCTTGTCACATCAACAAACAAACAATTTCACCTTTTATCAGATGGTCACCTGAAAAAAACTTATTCATTTCCCGTCACGTCTTGTACAGGTGAATGATCAACAACAGCACATGATAAATAATTCTGATGATAAACTCATTCCCAGAAATCTCACGCTTATGAGGAATATTCCGCTACGATGACGTAACAAGCTGTACATAAATGGATAATGGTCAATCGGAAAGTTAAAAATATTCAGACCTCCACACGAGCCTTCGTCATATAAATCTAGCCCCGTGGGGGACTGACGGTTATATCCCCATGCCCCACTCTACATATGGAAGTTGATAAAGGCGACATTAAAACAAGAAAGAGCAATCAGAGATCGCAGACCCTCGCCAAGATGTGTTTGTGAGGTGTATTTTGTGGGGTGTTTTTGTACATTCTTTCATTATTTTGTACAACCACACTTTCATCAGACATGCGTGACACATGACATCCTCTTTATAAAACTGAATTCAGTGTTGTATTTTAAATATATATTTTTTAATGAGGCTGTCCTCAGGGTCATTGGAGTTCCCAGGGTCTTTCGCATCCATGGAGTCTTTTGGGTCCTTGGGGTCTTTTTGGGTCATTGGGGTCTTTTGGATCTTCGGAGTCTTCATGGTATTTTGGGTCTTTTCCGTTCCTCGGGGTCTTTTGGGGTCCTTGGGGTCCTCTGTTTCTTCATGGTATTTAAGGGTCTTGATGGTCTTGATGGGGTCTTAAAGGTTCTTCAAAGGTCCAATGGGTCTCAGCAGTCCAAAGTGTCGAAAGGTACATTCCGATATTACATAATTAATAGACAGGATGCCACTGACTTCAAACAGAACATAATTAACAGACATATTGAAAGCTCACATGGCTGGAGAAGATAACAAAGTGGTGCTTCTTCTTCTTCAAACAATAACTTCTGGCTGTCAGACCGTAAGACCAATCATATTGAAATTTTAAACACGTGTTCTGCTTTGCGACTTCGTCATTATTTTGAAGTTTCACATCGATCAATGAAGCGGTTCTAGAGGTAGAACTTTTAAAAGATTTTTGTTCAATCCAATATGGCCACCAAACCATGTGACGTATGAATTCTTCAAGGGCAGCAGCGTATACACAAGGCACGGGGAACATATGTTTGAAGTTTCCGTTCGATCTGTTGAGCCATTCTGGAGGAGTGGCTTTTTACAGTTTTATTCTTCAAAAAATCATTGCCGCCAAACCATGTGACCTATGACGTCATGGTTGTCCTTCTGGAAGTTTCTCCCATCTCTACACAGGATCTCTGGAGCTCAGCCAGATTGACAATCGGGTTCTTGGTCACCTCTCTTATCAAGGCCCTTCTCCCACGATTGCTCAGTTTGGCCGGGCGGCCAGCTCTAGGAAGAGTCCTGGTTGTTCCAAACTTCTTCCATTTAAGAATCAAAGAGGCCACTGTGCTCTTGGGAACCTTCAATAAAGCAGAATTTTTTTTGACGGCTTCCCCAGATCTGTGCCTCGACACAATCCTGTCTGAGCTCTGCAGGCAGTTCCTTCGACCTCATGGCTTGGTGTTTGCTCTGATATGCATTGTCAGCTGTGAGACCTTATAATCTTATATAGCCAGGTGTGTGCCTCTCCAAATCATGTCCAATCAATTGAATTTACTACAGGTGGACTCCAATCAAGGTGTAGAAACATCTCAAAGATGATCAAGAGAAATGGGAGGCACCTGAGCTAAATTTCAAGTTTCATAGCAAAGGGTATGAATACTTCTGTCAATGTGATATTTCAGTTTTTTCTTTTTAATAAATTTGCAAAACTTTCTAAAATCCTGTTTTCTCCCTGTCATTTTGTCATATTTTGTTTTTTGGCTAACCCCCGCTCTAGCAGGCAAAATGGCCTTAAAATGCATGTTGTTGTTGTTGTTGTTGTTGTGTCTTTGTCATTATGGGGTATTGAGTGTAGATTGATGAAGGAAAAAATAAATTTAAACGATTTCAGCATAAGGCTGCAACATAACAAAATGTGAAAAAAGTGAAGGGGTCTGAATACTTTCTGAATGCACTGCATTTCAGCTAAATAACCAAAAATAATATGGATATAATACATACAATAACCATTTTCACTGATTTACTCACCTTCAGTTCAGCATGAGCAATCTCCAAAGCAACAACGTCGTGGTCCCGATGTTCTTCACCCATGCACATGAGGCACATCAAGCTCCCATCATCCTTACAATAGAGTAGGATTGGCTTTCCATGCTCAATGCATCTTAGTTCCTCAATCTTCACTCCCGGATCCACCAGTTTGTGCCCTTTCTGTTGATGAGGCTTCAGGTGTTTCTCACAGCAGAGGATCTCACAAGGTACACACCTCTTGGCTGCCTCTCCATTACAAACCTCACAGAAACTCTCACTGCCCCCTGATTTCATTCCTTCCTTAACATTCACATCACCATGTTCTGCATCTTCAACCTCAACCCCCAACCCAACCTTTCCCTTTTTCAACTTCATATTTTCTACCAAGTTGGCAATGATCACATTCTTCATGAGCTTTGGTTTTTGTGGAAAAACCTCACGGCAATTTGGACAAACATAACCTGCATCCTCTTCCCTTTTCTCCCAGGATTTCTCCAGGCACACACGACAAAACGAGTGGCCGCATGGCAAAGTAATGGGCTCCTTGTAGAGTTCAAAGCACACTGGGCATGTGAGTTCATTCAAAATAACTCTCACATCAGAGGAAGAAGAAGAAGAAGAAGAAAAGGCCATTTCCTTGGGGTGAGAGAAGAGCGTGAAACAGGGTTGAATTGAAACCTGCAAATGGAGATTGATAATTAGAAAATCGTAAGGCAATTAAAGAGCAAGTATATACATATATATTGTTGCAGCCACAGGTTCCGGGGCTTGCTAATAGGGGAAGATTCGGTTCCCCCCGGACCTGAGTCAATCGGGCATGGATAACTTCATGACTTGAGCAGTGCCAATCAATCTACCAGGTTCCCAAGGGTCCCCAGTCCAATTGTTGTTTACATTTGGGTCACGTCATTTTCCAACCCATTTCCAACCGGGTCTCGCACCCTCGATATACACTGCTCTTATCTTTTAAATCTTAATGAGATGCAGCTTTGCAAAATCTTCCAGTGCACATCGGACATGGACTGGAGCCAATTAATTCGTTGTGGTAGAAAACCTCCCAGGCTAACACCACAGGTGGACTGCGCTCGACCAATAGAAGAAAGGACAGGCACAGACAGATCGCGAGAACAATCAACACGAGGCGGTTTATTTATAAGGATGAGGGGGCAAGGGGGAGGATATAAGCAACAAAAGCAATTCAATGGTACAAGCAGAATCAAAATGGACAAGGGATCAATAATGCACAAGGGATTAACTAGAAAGACACTCTTCCGCATCACAACGTCGACTGATATGCCTCCAACCACATCACTACATCATTATAGATACATGTACCAAGTTTGAATTTAAATCCCTTCAGCTATTCTCAAGTTATCACATTTTACCTGACATGACCTCTGACCTTTGACCTCTTGACCACAAAATCAAATCAGTTTATCTTTGCATCGTACTATAATGATATGAAGTTTGGTGAAAATCCCATGAGTGGTTGACAAGTTAGCCTGGTAGTATAATTCTTACCTGACCGGACATCTGACATTTGACCTTTCAACTCTTGACCCCAAAATATAGTCAGTTGATCTTTACATCATTATACATACCTGTACCAAGTTTGAATTAGATCCCTTCAGCAGTTCTCAAGTGATAAACCTATTACAGACTTTGACCTTTTGACCCCCAAAATCAAATAAGTTAATCTTTGCATCATAACACATACTTGTACCAACTTTGGTCAGAATCCCATCACTGGTTCACAAGTTATCGCGGTAACATAATTTTACCTAACATGACCTCTGGCCTTTGACCTCGTTACCCCAAAATCTAATCAGTTCATCTTTACCTTATTATACATACCTGCACCAACTTTGACCGTTACCCCATCAGCCGTTCTCAAGTTATCGCGGTAATATAATCCTATCACGGACAGATGGACGGACAACCAGACGGACAACCAGAAAACATAGTGCCTCCGGCGACTTCGTCGGCGGAGGCATAAAAATGGACAAAGCACAGGGACAAAGAGCAGAGTTATCCTGATCGACATAGTTTATACTGTACATATTCACATTACAAGGGCGCCAATCAGACTCATCACGAGGAAGAGGAGATGAAGAAAACAAAGATAGAGCAGTCGCTAAGGTGAGGGGTAAAGAGGAGGACTACTTCGTTGGGATGGGTGGGGAGGAGGTGCAGGTGTGGTGCAACCAGGTGTGGTGCAAGAAAGAAAATGGAAAGAGGTGCGTATCTGGAGGGTCCCTCTAAAAAGAACGGTTGGTAACTTTGTCTTGGGCTTTTCCTTGTTGAGCTTATTGTGCATCCAGAGTGGATGTTTGAAGAGAGAAAGGTTTGGTGTATGAGGTGATAATTAATCGACCTGCCCTCCATATTGGAATGGGCCCGGTATGGTGTCTGGATTGCTCGCTTGCCCAGAGCTCCATCCTGCCAACTCCATTCCGCAGCTCTCTCCAGCTCGCACCGCTCCAACAACCCCGATCCGCCTTTCCCAGTATCATTCAGGGGGTTTTCAGCCAGGAATATTAAATTAAACTAAAGTAGTACACCGACTATGACATCACACTGATGTCATGTACATTCATTGGTTTATTATTGAGCCTAATATAGTTGCTGGATGTTGTAATATGGTTGCTGCATGTTGTAATATGGTTGCTGCATGTTGTAATAGGGTTGCTGCATGTTGTAATATGGTTGCTGCATGTTGTAATAGGGTTGTTGCATGTTGTAATATGGTTGCTGCATGTTGTAATATGGTTGCTGCATGTTGTAATATGGTTGCTGCATGTTGTAATATGGTTGCTGCATGTTGTGATATTGTTATTGTATGTTGTAATACAGTTACTGTGTGTTGAATTATGGTTGTTGTATGTTGTAATATGGTTGCTGCATGTTGCAATATGGTTGCTGCATGTTGTAATATGGTTGCTGCATGTTGTAATATGGCTGCTGTATGTTGTAATATGGTTGCTGCATGTTGCAATATGGTTGCTGCATGTTGTAATATGGTTGCTGCATGTTGTAATATGGTTGCTGTATGTTGTAATATGGCTATTGTATGTTGTAATATGGTTGCTGTAATATGTTTGTGCCCTAGTCGTGCTGTTAAATAACATCAGGTGGGTTGATTCAGCCTGTCATCCTTCTGATGTCGGCAAAATAAGAACCAGGCTAGTATAAACAGGGGGCACTGCATCAGGGGCACAGTCGGCACATCTTAACATCAGCGGCACAACTAAACATACACCAACCATACACTCCCAGCAATGATGCAAACATCCGCCATTGGCTGCTTATGGAATATAACTCTGTGTGTGTGTGTGTATGTGTATGTGTATGTGTACGTGTGTGTGTGCGTGTGCGTGTGCGTGTGTGTGTGTGTGTGTGTGTGTGTGTGTGTGTGTGTGTGTGTGTCGTTGGCTGCTGCCTCCACAGTTTAAACATGGTTGGGTTTCAAGAGATGCAACGGAGACCTCGCAGTGTCCACTTCCGTGTGTGCAGGTGCAAGTTTGTATGTGTGTCTGGATGAGTTAGATGCCTTTACCCTCCTGTTGGTGGGGGTTATGGGGTTGGTATGCCCAAGATCACCTTACCCTCCCGTTGGTGGGGGTGAGGGGGTTGGTATGCCCAAGATCACCTTACCCTCCCGTTGGTGGGGGTTAGGGGGTTGGTATGCCCAGGTTCACCTTACCCTCCTGTTCGGGGAGGCATGTTGAAGCTGCAATGCTCTCATTCCAATATGGAACGTTTTGACAAGTTTCTCCTCTCACCACTAATCCTCCCCAGGTAAAGTCTCATTTATTGAACTGTATTATTTATTGTAAATCATTCATTGGATGTAATCGATAACTTTGTATCAATTGTAATCCCGTGTGTTGTGTTGAGTTTGGTGAATCCATCATTTGACGGGATTTTCCTTGAGGATTCACTTAAAAAAAAAATCCCCGAGTATTAACATTCAGAATAATCATTCAGTGTATTAAATGAAATGACAAACTGGACAAGAAGATCATCAGAAGGACCGGGAGCCCGCACCGGGAGACTAGGAGCCCAGGGGGGGTCAGCCTCGATGGAAAGTTAACCAATTTTCATGTATATAGCAATGGTCCATGTACATGTCCATGTAAGGAAATGGACTTTCTGCCGGGCACATTCTGGTGGGTGTGGTCAGAAGGGCCATTCGAAAGGGACCCAAAAATTGAGCTCGATCAGCTCTGTGAGTTAACCTGATGAAACCTAATGGAAAATGTTCGGCATAGTCCCAAATATCATGTATGACCACTGCCAGACATTTTCAGTGGTGGGGTGTGCCTGCCAGATTACATAACCGGATGCCCAAAATTGAGCTACATCAGCTCGTGAGTTAACCGGGTAAAACTTACTGGAAAATGTTTGACAGAGTCTCAAGTACCCGGAATGGTCACTGCCAGACATTTTCAGTGGTGGGTGTGCCCGCCAGACACCCCCGAATACCTCCACCCCAAAAATTGAGCTAAATCAGCTCGTGAGTTAACCCGGTAAAACTTACTGGAAAATGTTTGACATAGTCTCAAGTACCCGGAACGATCACTGCCAGACATTTTCAGTGGTGGGTGTGCCTGCCAGACACTCCCGAATGCCCCCACACCCAAAATTGAGCAAGATCAGCTCGTGATTTAACCCGGTAAAACTTACTGGAAAATGTTTGACATAGTCTCAAGTACCCGGAACGATCACTGCCAGACATTTTCAGTGGTGGGTGTGCCTGCCAGACACCCCCGAATGCCCCCACACCCAAAATTGAGCGAGATCAACTCGTGAGTTACGCTGATGAAACCTCCTGGAAAATATTCAGCATAACTCCGTGTATCATGAATTTTCAGTGGCGGAGTGTGGCTGCCAGACACCCCAAAATGCCTGCCCTCCATTGAGCCAGACGGAATTCTGAGAAAAAGCCCAATGTATCTCTCGATTCTGTGGCATTGTAATTTACTCACAATTATCAATATAGCATGTATTTGACCAAGCCTGAACCTAGACAACATTAAGGTGCCAGGTGTGTTACTTTACATGTATTACATTTTGTGACACTTTTACCGGTATATGTGTCAGTTTTAAAATAGGAATCAAGTAGTCAAGTTCTCTTTGCACTGCAACCCAACTTATTTTATTGAGGATCAGAGTCATCAACACATCCAAGAAGATATTCGACACAGTCTGAGGTAAGTTTTGTTACTTAAATTTCTCACCCATAGATATCATGCTGCCACCTATTATCTCATTAATCAAGCTTTAAAACTTTAAAGATTTAAGAGAGGTCTCTCCTTTGTAACTATACTCAAAATCAGTGTGTTTATGGTGGTGCAAAGCGGTACATGTACATGTACATCCCTTTGAATCCATCAGGTACGGGTATGTTACCAGAATAGCGCCGAGGCCTAATCACAAACTGCATAGGATTCACCCAACCCTCACCCTCCTGCTGATGCTGTCCATCCATCATATTGAGGGCTACTTGTCCATTAATTAGGCCTACTTTATCGACTGATATAGATATTTCAATGAACCTTATGCAGCCAAGGTTACTCACACTATATACTGCAAGTGGAGCCTATATGCTTAGGTCTACGGTCATTAATTTCAAAGCGAAACAATGAATGTATACTCTTTTCTTGATTGAGGGAAATGAAGGCGTATATTTTTCGTGTCTGACTGGACCATTATGATAATTCTTGTACATGTTAATGAACCATTTCCCTCAAGGTAAGCCAATGCCCATACTACGATAAATGTCAATTTTGATTCCTCTCAATTAATATTTAATATTACTGTCGTCATTTCTTTTAATAATGGGTGTTAGCAAAAGTGTGGCTCTGGGGATTTTTTTAATACAATGCATTATTCTATTCTTTCAGCTTTGGATTATCGACGTCAGCCAGGAGGATGACTGCAGAAGAGCAAGGTTCGGAAGAATCACCCAGGAGGATGGATCCAGAAGAAATATGTGTGACTTCAGAAGAGCAATGTTTGGGAGAGTCAGCCCAAGGATCAAATCGTTCATCCACTATTGTCAATCAAGAGGTAAGGGTAATGGAACTTAATTTGCACATTCTAAAGCACTGACAAGATACCACTCACCAAGCCACCGGAGAAATCTCCTCTCAAAACGTCCACCGAGTTAGCATAATTTTGTAACTACAAGGACAGAGGAGAAATTCGGAATTCCCATAACCAAATGTCAAACGTCATTATGCCTCCGCCACAAATTTATGTTTTCGGGTTGTCTGTCCGTCCGAGTCTCGTTATCGTGATGTCTTAAGAACCGTTGAAAGGATTTTCGTCAAACTTTTTACATGTCATGTACGCACTTGGAAAAAGAGGCAACATGATTAGATTTGGGGTTATTAGATCAAAGGTTACATGTCAATTTATTTGCACAGAATATCGATTCAAACATTATGCGGTTGCCAAGCTGACAGTTATATCCACATGTGATCATATGGTCCCTGGACCATTTAATTTTTACTCCACATTAACGGATCCTATTTTCATTCCAGAACAATGACGCTGAGGGTGTTTCAAGCTGCTATATCTGTCACAAATGCACAGAAGAGGACGGCAAGCTGATAAAGTTCAGTGACAGGACATGGACAACAGTAAAGAATGCTGCTGCCTTGCGTAAAAATTTTAAATCTGACATACTTTGAGGTCACACACAAGATTCTGGTAAGCATTGATCACGAATCTACTGTCAGCTATCACCTTCCTGTCATAAGCATTACACAGCAGTGAAGCGTCCCAAAGAACCCCTGCCACCTGATGATGAACCAACCACCAAAAAGGCTTCGATCCGAACAAGACGCTGCAGTGTCCTTCCCAAGTCTGATCAGCAGGGCCTGTTGAAAGGGACTTGTATTTTCTGTGGCAAAAGCCATATGTACGGACAAAGCAAGACTCAAGATGTCAATGAAGCATGATACAACAAATTGATGCAAATGACTGGCAAAGTTGATCAGGTAATTAAGGCACGAGAAACTGAGAATACGATCATCTATCTATAATTCCAGCAATCTCTGTGTGTATGTTTGTATGTTTGTATGTTTGTATGTTTGTATGTATGTTTGTCTGTGACCGCTGTTTCTCGACAACTACCGGTCCGATATACTTGAAACTTGCCAGGTATATTGCTGGGGACCCGAGGATGTGCCTTTTCAAGGTTTCATATTAATCGGAGAAGTACTTACCGAGCTATGTCCAAAAAACGATTCAACCAATCAGAGAGCAGCGAGCTATCACGTGTGCCGAACGTGGCGAACAGACTCTGCCTCGGACGGCACATTTGAGAGCGTATTCATTTATTTCCCGTCGGCAAACTATGTTGGCGCTATGTTGGCGTTAAACTATGTTTTAAAACTAATTAAAACTAATTTGCGATTCTTTCGCTTTGCGATGCGATGCGATTTGCGATTGCGTTAAACTGGCTCGGGCGTTAAACTATGTTTTAAAACTAATTAAAACTAATTTGCGATTCATTTGCTTTCCTGCGCATTTGTGCACGCGATGGCGATTTCTTTACCAAACTCCGCAAGCCGTTAGCTTTGGACCAAACCATTTCATGTAAATAGAGGGGGGGGGGGATTGTCACCGTACTCGCAAGCCGTTCGCTTTGAACCAAACCATTTCATGTAAATAGAGGGGGGGGGATTGTCACCGTACTCGCAAGCCGTTAGCTTTGGACCAAACCATTTCATGTAAATAGAGGGGGGGGGGGGGGATTGTCACCGTACTCGCAAGCCGTTCGCTTTGAACCAAACCATTTCATGTAAATAGAGGGGGGGGGATTGTCACCGTACTCGCAAGCCGTTAGCTTTGGACCAAACCATTTCATGTAAATAGAGGGGGGGGGGGGGGATTGTCACCGTACTCGCAAGCCGTTAGCTTTGGACCAAACCATTGCATGTAAATAGAGGGGGGGGGGATATACTTTTAGATATATATATAGTACGGGCATGCCCTAGTCATTATAAAATTAGAATACCTTACAACATCTCTAATCATGCCTTTTATTGACATTCAGGAGAACCCATTAGCAAACATCAAACGGATCGACTGTGCGCTGCTGCCACCTTCTCGTCGGACCCTTGACATGAAGATTCGACGAATGCAGTATGTAACAGCATTGTGGACACATGCCGTGACAGCATCTCCTGGGGACGGTTTGTCATCAACCGATTATGGATGGTCTGTGAATGACAACATCCTGAAGACAACCTGGTTTGAAGGGCCAGCCATACCAGACAGTTTGTTTGCGAATGGCAGTAACAACGCAGAGGACATGGAGGTCGAAGGTGACAGCGAGTCGGAGTTGGAAGTAGAAAATATTGATGGATTATTGAGCGATTCAGATGGCGAAGCATGGAGTGAAGACTCAGAATCAGAGGAGGAAGACGGGGATAACTGATAGGAGACCAGCTCTACAGAATTTGAATTTGTTTGAATGAATGGCTGACATCTGCTTGTGGTCATTCATGTGGGCTATGCAGTACCATGTTATGCTCAACATTTTCAGTCACTTTCATCAGGATTGGTAACTCATGAGCTCAGATCTAGTTCTGTATTTTGGAGTTGGGGAGAGGGTTCCAGGTGTCTGGCAGGCATACTCCACCACAGAAAATGTCAAGTGGTCATTCATTATTTTAGTGGTCATTCCGTGGTCACATTTTGGACCTTGTCTGCTCTACTGGACTAATTTTGCACCATCTCTCTGGCTCCGACCTCACTCTCTCTGACCACCTAGCCATCACTCTGACCATCAACATCCCCACCCCAGCACCAAGGCATTATCGCACTATCAACTTCCGTAAGCTAAACGCTCTTTCACCTACCTCATTCTCATCGACCCTCTCTGAAAAAATGTCCACTTCTCCCTTCGTTGACATCCACACCCCTTCTGACCTCACTGACTACTACAACCACACTCTCTCCTCCTGCCTTGACCAACTTGTGCCTATAAAAACCAAAACAGTTTCTTTCACCCATTCTGCTCCCTGGTTTACCCCTGAACTCCGCCTGATGAAAACTCTTGCTCGCCAACTTGAAAGACTCCGCAATAAAACAGGTCTCACAGTTCACTCCCAGGCCTACAAGGACCACATACAACACTATAAAGATGCCCTCTCCCGCGCCCGCTCAGCCTACTACTCTCAAATTATCCACTCTGGCTCCGGAAACCCAGAAGCACTCTTCTCTACAATAAACAAACTCCTCAGCCCCCTGAACACCACCACCCAGTCATTCACAATAGACAACTGCATCTCCTTCCTTTCATTCTTCCAACGCAAAATTGAAAACATCTACAACAGCTTGACCACCGCCGCACCCGCTCCCCCTCAAACCACCTGCCCCCCCTTATCCTGCCATCCCCTGTCTAAATTCTCCCCAGTCTCCCCTACTGACCTCTCTGAACTCCTCATCAGAATGAAAACTGCCACCTGCACTCTTGACCCCATCCCCTCCAGCTTTGTCAAGGCCTCCCTTCCTGCTCTCTCTCCACTTATCATTGCAACAATAAACTCCTCCCTGTCTACAGGCATCGTCCCACCATCCCTCAAAATTGCTGCTGTTACCCCCATTCTGAAAAAACCTGGACTAAACCCTGACACCCTAAATAACTTCAGACCCATCTCCAACCTACCCTTTCTGTCAAAGGTTTTGGAATGTGCTGTAGCCACTCAACTCAAACATCACCTCTCTGCCAATAACCTGTATGAAACATTCCAATCCGGATTCCGCTCCAACCACAGTACTGAAACTGCTCTCCTCAAAATCACCAACGACCTTCTCCTCTCCTCTGACGCTGGCAACCTCAACATTCTCATCCTCCTCGACCTCAGTGCCGCCTTTGACACCATCGATCACACCATCCTCCTCACCCGACTTGAAACCACCTTTAACATTACCGGCACTGCCCTCTCTTGGATTAAATCATACCTCTCTGACAGACGTCAGTTCATCTCCATCAATAACTGCAAATCCCCTACTGCTCCCCTCCCCCAAGGTGTCCCCCAAGGTTCAGTTCTTGGCCCCCTCCTCTTCATCCTTTACCTGTCCCCCCTCGGTCACTTAATCCGCCGTCATGGTCTCCAATTCCACTGCTTCGCCGATGACATCCAGCTTTTCATCTCCACCAAGTCCATCTCCACCGCCACCCACTCTATCCTGACAAACTGCATCACTGAAATAAAATCCTGGCTTCAAATCAACTTCCTCAAACTTAACTGTGATAAATCTGAAATAATCATCATTGGCCCAAAAACGCTCACCAAGTCCACCCATAACTTTGCCCTCAACATCGACGGTTTCCCAGTATCCACCTCCCCTCACATCCGGAATCTTGGCATCATCTTTGACCAAACCCTCTCCTTCGACAAATACACTAAACAGATCACAAAGACAGCCTACTTTCACCTGAA
This sequence comes from Myxine glutinosa, assembly GCF_964187855.1. Classification (NCBI taxonomy): domain Eukaryota; kingdom Metazoa; phylum Chordata; class Myxini; order Myxiniformes; family Myxinidae; genus Myxine; species Myxine glutinosa. The sequence goes on along the minus strand of NC_136261.1, from coordinate 444,462,356 downwards.
AAACATCGCCCGTCTCCGTCCATCCCTCTCCTCCGTGGCTGCAGAAACCCTCATCCACGCCTTCATCACTTCCCGTCTGGACTACTGCAATAGCCTCCTTTATGGTTCACCCTCAACAATCACCAATAAACTCCAATACATTCAGAACTCCGCTGCCCGTCTACTAACCCATTCCCGGACCCGTGACCACATCACCCCCGTCCTTTACAAGCTTCACTGGCTCCCCATCTCCCAGAGAATCCAGTACAAAATCCTCCTCTTGACCTACAAAGCCCTCCATAACCTGGCCCCATCCTACCTGGCTGACCTCCTCTCCAGACACACTCCCACCCGCAACCTCCGCTCTGCTGGTACCAACCTCCTGACCCCCCCCCCATCCGGACCAAATTTAGATCCTGGGGGGACAGGGCCTTCTCCATCGCTGCTCCCACCCTCTGGAACGCGCTACCTCACACCATCAGAGACTCCTCCTCACTCACCACATTCAAAACAGTACTCAAGACCCACCTGTTCAACACTGCATTCAACATTTAACCCACAGCATCTAACCCCTGACTATCTCCTCTCCTTCTCCCTCCTTTGTGCTTTGAATATTTCAATATTGATTCTTCTTTTTTTGCAATTGTTTTTATGTTTTGCTATGCATTATGTTTTGCACTCTGTCAAAGCGTCTTTGGGCTTCCTGAAAAGCGCTATATAAAATAAATGCATTATTATTATTATTATTTTTTTTTTTCTTTCGTTGCCTCATTTGAAGGACTTTATTGTTTCATCATATGTAATCACATTACAAAACATAAATGTGCAGAGAAATGAAATAAAATTCTGTAGCGTAGCATGTCAAACAATCTTTCTACCTGACTTCTGTCATTTCTTTCATTTGGTTTACTGTTCAAAAAAAAATCAGTTCAGATTTCAACTCGTGCAAAAGAGCTCTGGCATGTGTTTTAGTACCACAGCTCATCTTTGTGTTTTAGTACCACAGCTCATCGTTGTTGCCAAAGACTAAATACATCAGGTTCTATCTGCTTTTTTCTCTCTACAATCAATGAGTAGAAGTGTTTTGTTTTCATGTTTAAAACATTGATAGCATCTACTGCAGTTGACATTTCTATAAATTGTTTCCCTGATTAATCCCCACCTGTTTCATAAAGTACGCAATTTATCCAACCATAATCTCGGAATTTTACGAACTTAAAGGGAAATAAATGTTTCGGCAATGTATTACATTTAACAGATAACGTCAGCGTCTTTACAACACCCACGACAAATGACGTGTTACACCTTAGAAATCCCTTCTTTTCCCATGACTTGAAATAAAACATCTGATTTTCAAAAGTTATGATGCTGTTATTCCATTGTATTTTATTCTCAATGTTATTCTCATCAGGTTAAATCACAAGCTGATCTCGCTCAATTTTGGGGTGGTGGCATTCAGGGGTGTCTGACGGGCACACCTCACCACTGAAAATGTCTGGCACTGGCCATTCATGATACCTTGGACTATGCCAAACCATTTCATGTAGGTTTCACCGGGTTAACTTACGAGCTGATCTAGCTCAATTTTGAGTGTGGGGGCATTCGGGGGTTACTGGCGGGCACATTCCACCACTGAAAATGTCTGGCACTGGCCATTCATGATACCTTGGACTATGCCAAACCATTTCATGTAGGTTTCACCGGGTTAACTTACGAGCTGATCTAGCTCAATTTTGAGTGTGGGTGCATTCGGGGGTTTCTGGCGGGCACATTCCACCACTGAAAATGTCTGGCAGGGGTTACTCGTGATACCATGGACTCTGCCGAACTATTTCCTGTAGGTTTCACCGGGTTAACTTAAGAGCTGATCTTGCTCAATTTTGGGTGTGGGGCGTTCGGGGGTTACTGGCGGGCACACCCCACCACTGAAAATGTCTGGCAGTGGTCATTCGTGATATCTGGGGCTATGCCGAACATTTTCCAGTAGGTTTCACCGGGTTAACTCACGAGCTGATCTAGCTCAATTTTGGGGTTCCGGTTATCTAATCTGGCAGGCACACCCCACCACAGAAAATGTCTGGCAGTGGCCATTCATACCCTGGACTACACCGAACATTTTCCACTAGGTTTCATCAGGTTAACTCACAGAGCTGATCTAGCTCGATTTTGAGGTCCCTTTCTAATGGCCCTTTTGACCACACCCACCATAATGTGCCCGGCAGACGTCCATTTCCTTATATGGACATGCACATGGACCATTACTATATACATGAAAAATGGTTAACTTTCCAGCTAGGCTGACCCCCCCTGGGCTCCCGGTATAATTCGGAATAATCATTCAGGGTATTAAATGAAATGACAAACTGGATAAGAAGATCATCAGAAGGTGCACTCGATCATCACAAACACAGGTAGCACAACAGAGCGCCAGGTGTCCCATGACAATGTGCTTGTGTCGACAAAAACAGAAACAGAGATTATAATGAGATTTCATGAGTGAAACATCTGATCCATCACTCAATGGGAGTTTTAGTAAAACTAAGTTCGAAAGGTTCACCTGGTATCATCACTTCCGGTTCCAGTCTCTGAGCAGTGGACGTGCGATTTTCACCTCTGCCAACTTCCTCAAAGATAAGTCTTTCCCGGTCGTTTTTGTTGTTTGCTTTGGTGTATAACTAGTATAACTAGCATAACTAGTCCCACTCCTCCCTCCAGGTCTGCAAAACAGGCGTTCACCACCATCTCTTATCATCCAAAATATCCCCATCCAAAACCTTGATCTTTTCTACCCCCGTTAACCTACCCCAATCCCACCTCCGTCAAATTCCCTGTTTTCTTTCCTGAAATCCCTGTAGCGTCCATCTTGTTTATCCCATGTACCCCGCCCCAGCGCTCTTTATCTCCCGATATCCCTGTTTTCCACTGTTGTTCTCTCACCTACATCCCTCTCACCCCCTCTCGCTCCCTTTATTATATGTTCCACATGTTAGCTCTTACATGAGACTCGACTTGGTATAAAATAAAATCGTCCGTGTCCCACAACCGGCGTCTCCACCATGTTTCGTCCGTATCCGTCCACAACTTTTCAGACATCTTGTTCACAAATAGATGAAGAGACATGAAAACAAAACCTCCATCGACCTTCGGTGGTGAAAGCAATGAACCTGGAACTCTGTGGTTCCTCTGAGGCCCTAAAACTGACGTCATCCTGCCGAACCACACGGATCTTCCCGATCGCACTCTCCACACACTCCTTCATTAGCAGAGTGAAACAAACACGATCATTGTATAACATTTCTCATTAATAACTTGATAACTCCTTAACCCGGGTACGAGTACGGACACGTTACCTCTCCTGCTGATGAAGTTTCAAACCGCGTAAGCACTTCCGCGAACTGAACTCATAGGGGTGGAGCCTCGTTCAGTGACGTCATGAACAACGTGATGACGCAGCCGCGTAGAACGAGGGCGTGTACCCCCGCACATTCGAGTCTCACAGCAGGTCACGTGGTTATTTGGAATGTCATCAACTCGATTTTCATCTTGTTTTTCACCTGAAGTTTATTTTCTTGTGAATGAATAACCGAATGAGGCAACATTCCGCGGGAGTTTAAACCCTTTCATGTATTGATAACGTTTACTTTAAACCCGTTATCTCTGATTATCCCGTTTAATAAACAAACTTGTTCTCATCTCGTTATCATTTATCAAAACAAACATCATTACCGAATCCCGATCCACGGATTTCTCCGATCGATGTTCGAGTTCAGAAAGTTCAATCGGAGCCTGAACCGAACTCATTCGGGAGAACGATCTTCAACATGTGTTTCAGGTTCAACCCTGGACGGCTGGGTTCGAATGCCGACCCAGGTATAAACTGCCGTCCAGGTGTTTCGCAGGCAGGTGATTCATCAAGGTGTTCATCTTCGTCCCTCGGATGGACGTAAAGTCGGACGTCCTATGTGCTAGCATTAGTTGGTGAACGTTAAAGATCCCACGGTGTCATTCACGAGTAGGCAAGTTATCGCCGGCATTCTGAACAAATTACACATTCCTACTGAAACCCATGAGCAGTGGCGTAGTGAAGGGGATGGGGGGAGGAGGAGGAGGATGAGGCGAAGGAGGGGCAGGAGGAGGAGGAGGGGGAGGAGGAGGGGAACGAGGAGGAGGATGAGGTGCAGGAGGAGTAGGAGGCGCAGGAGGAGGAGGAGGGGGAGGCAGTGGAGGAGGAGGGGAGGAGAATGAGGGGCAGGAGGAGGAGGGCGGAGGAGGAGGAGGAGGGGAGGCGGAGGAGGTGGGGATGAGGAGGAGAGGGGAGAAGGGGGGGATGAGGAGTAGGAGGAGAAGGAGGAGGAGGAGGAGAGGAGGAGTGGAGGAGGAGGGGAGGAGGAGGAGAGGGGAGGAGGAGGGGTAGGAGGGGAAAGTAGGGGAGGAGGAGGAGAGGGGAGGGGGAGGAGGGGATGTGGTGCCAAATTACTCCTCAAAAAACCGTTTCGATGCTCCATTTGTTTGTATTGTTTATAAATTATAACACAACAAACTCATGAGATCAGGAAAAGCAACTTTCAGAACCGCGTTTTACAGTTTAAGAGTAATCATGAAGGTAAGACTCATGAGTTTTACCCTTTACCCTTACCCTTTATCCTTCACCCGATTCAAAGTTAGGGTTGTACCATTACAAAAATGGGGGGTGTTGTGTGATTTATTTGTCGGTAAAATGCGTAATTACGCGAATGCGTAAATAGGGTAAATTATGGACGTTGGTAATCCGATTATAATCACTGGTACAATTTCAACGCTCTTCTTCTTTTCTCTTCATTTTTGCGATCTTGGTATTTCATCATTTTCTTGAGTCTTGTGCTGTTGAGGCCAATTTGGCTGGGTCCTGACACCTCAAATAGCAGTGCCTTATTTTCTTTTTTTGTACCCAAGTTTGATACCCGGGAACAATGCTTTGTTTTCTATGCTCGATGGGATCAATTAGGTTGTATCTCATCCAGGGATTACAATTCAATTCAATTCAATTCAATTCAATAACCTTTATTGTCATCCCATCCATATACAATTTAGTATAAAATGGAACGAAATGACGTTCCTCCTGGTCCTTGGTGCAATATAAACATTGAAGCAAGACTACACATAGAGCAATTGGACATGACAAGTGCAGCGCAATACCATAAATACACAGAACAATACTATAAATACACAGGATAGTATACAGTAAATACACAATGAATATCCATGGCAATATGAGTATATCCAAGACAACATAAAAAAAATTTTTTTTAACAAAAATGTATAGAGTTGAACAGTTGACTGTAGGTTACATCTGATAAGTAAAACATTTATGTTGCAACATTTTATGTATAGCAGTATATGATACATGCAGCGCAAGTGGGTGAGGGGAGAGGGGAAGGGGAGGGTGTTTAAACCCTATTAGTTAAATTAAAGTGGGTGGTGGAAGGTAAATTGGTGTTGAGGAGCCTGACAAATAGGGGGAAGAAGCTGTTATAGAGTCTGGCAGATCTGGCTCGGATGCTGCGGTGCCGTACCTTTTCCCAGACGGCAGATGGGCAAAAAGTCCATAGGATCGGTGAAAACGGTCGTCATCTATTCTGGCGGCCTTGCGTGTGCAGCGTTTGTAATAGATATCCTGCATGGAGGGGAGAGAGGCCCCAATGATGTTTTCAGCTGTCTTCACTATCCGCTGCAGAGTCTGGCGGTCCGAGACATTGCAATTCCCGTACCAAACAGTGATACAGCTGGTCAGGACGCTCTCAATGGTACCCCTGTAGAATAAGGTGAGGATGGAGAGGGGAACGCTTGCCTTCCTCATGCGTTGCAGGAAATGGAGACGCCCCTGTGCTCTCTTGGCTAGGGAAGTGGTGTTGAAGGACCATTTGAGGTCATTTGTGATGTGCACAATGTAATGAAATTGTGTCTAAGTTGAACCCAGGTGCTATGCTGCTTCTGTCCGCTGCGTGGCAGTTATAAGAACTCGGACAGTCAGCGCTACGACCATTCCTGTGACATTTATTCTGTGTAATGTTGTGCATACTTAGATGGTGCGTATTACTCTTTGTTCCAGGCTTGCTTGTACTAATTGCAAATCCATTACTGATTCCAATGATTGCTGAATATTGATATTGCTATGGTTCTCCGCCACCCTTCCTACCCTTACCAAGGGGGGATTAATCCCCTTGTTCTTGCTGGGCTTGGCGGAACCGAGACTTGAAACACACCTTCCGGGCGAGCGCAAAGTAGGGTTTCGGGACCAAGTCTCGCTCATACCTAAATACCTGAGCCGCCACGGAAACGAGGAAGCAAGCCTCGCATGAGCCATGTGTAATATGAGCACGCCGAGCGGATTGGGTACACATGGTCCGTGCAGTTACCTAGATATTGGAACCCGATTCAAGCGGTTTTCCTCGTTCCACGCTTAGTCAATGGTGGAAATCACAAGGACGATCGAATAAGGAAAAGGAAGCACACCGGTTTAATTATCAACCCCACACGTATGTACAATTTGGTAGCAGCAGAGACACAGCAAAGAACTTAAACAGTCTTATTCTTAAAGTCCAGACGCGGGCCCGCCACACTCACACAGGGACTTGCAGGCAGGTTGATGTCCCGTCCAAACGCGTCGACGTGGTTGTTCAGGAACGGCCCCATCCGGCTCTCCACAGTCCTCGTGCAGCCCATGAAGATGGAAACCAGGTGGTGGGAAGATCCTCGTAGCGCGTCACTCGTACAAAAGGGCAGCCGATTAGGTAGGAAGAAAATGCGTGTCTCTCAGCGTGGCTGGCGGTTACACAGCCATTATCACTCGTGTAACTGAAGGCACTGTACGCAGCTCGGCTTAAAGCTCAACTGAGCGTCGCTTTATACATGAGCGTGTATTCTGGTTGATGCGCATTTTCCGCTGATCGTGTATCTCTCAAAGTTCTCTTTGGCTCACCGCGCTCCTTCAATTCATCAGCCAGGCCTCACAAGTCCTTTGTTCAATGAGTCCTCCCCCGCTAGTCCTCCTCCACTAGTCCTTTGTTCAACGAGTCCTCCCACGCTAGTTCTTTTGTTCAATGCTCAAGCGCCTCTCATCAGTCCTCTCCCATCACTGGTTACTCATCAAGCTCAGCACCCATCTCATAACGTGTTCACTTGTCAAGCAACTCTCCCATAACTGGTGGGGGCTTTCGCACGACGGGTTATATCTGCCAAGCCCTAAGCCTGATCGAATGTTCCAACCACGCCCTATGATGCAGTGCTGCCACCACACACTGTAAGCCCTGATTGGTGGCTCGTGCTTACCGTCAGCTGCCCTGCCGCCCCTCATTCGGCTCCGCCCCGACCCTCCTAGGCCTGCCTCGTGTTAATTCGCCCAAAATGAACCAAAGGCAGTGCAAAGGGGCATGAGGCTAGGGAGGCTGGAAAGTCAGTAGAATTAGGACCTATTCTCCTTGCTCTAGTCAACGCAGAACTAACATAGGAAGAGGACTAAGCTCACAAATACTAATAAATAACTATACTACAAATGAGGCTACATGTTGCTTGTGTGACTAACTATGAGGGGGAAATTTTAACCTTTATTATACCAACTGTTACCAAAACTCTAAACCGCAACACTACCCCCTCTCTCTCGTCAGACTCGTCCCCAAGTCGAACCTACAACAATTGGAACGACCAGTTTTGAGAAAGATCTGGGAACTAACTTTTACTTTTACATGTGACATATAGATGTGGTTCCCCCTATTGCGTTGACTAGCTACTCTCACAGAATCACGCCCACAACTAACTGAATTGTGGAATTTTTCCAAACTAAACATAAAGCCGGTGGGCAGCATCTTGTATTTACAAACACAGGAAACTTACTTATTTACAGTTCTATGACCCAGGACCTGTCCTTTTTGGAAAGAAGATTTGAGGGGAAGAGAAAGCACAGCAAAGCTCCCTCAGTCTCTTCAATCCCACTCCTCCCTCCAGGTCTTTAAAACGGCTGTTCACCACCATCTCTTATCTTCCGCAATCCAAAACCTTGATTTTTTCTACCCCCGCTAATTTCACCCCAAATCCACTTTTTGAGGTGACTTTTGAATTCTTTCCTGGAAGTCCTTGGTGTCCTTGTGTTTTATACCTATCCTGCCTCCCCCCAGGCCCTCTCCCTCCCACACATCTCCCGATGTCCCTGCTCTCAAATGTTGTGTTTGTGTGCTTCCTCCCCTTCTCTCCCAATCTTGTCGACTGCTCCCCTTTTTATATACTTTGTTTGCTTGTTTGTTTGATTTGTTTGTTTGATAAATGTTAGCTCTTTCACGAGCCTCGACTCTGTATACAAAAAAAGAAAAGAAAAAAAAAGCACTAAAACACACTCATAAAGTCACAACACTTGCTGCTTGCTTCTTCTTCTTGCATCTTGCATCTTCTCCTTGCATATTCTGTGTGCATAAACCTTACAATTCTTCTTGCCCCTAGCACACCATCATAAAAATGTACAACAAATGTATTTATTGTTTGTCTTGGCCAAGCAGGGCCAACCTTATGTGGTCCGACTGCGTGACATTGATGCCACTCAAAACAAGTGGTCCGAAGATGCAAGGTGATGCTGCAGCAAAGTGCTACACAGCAGAGGTGTAAGGCCACAAAAGACTTGTGGTCCATAAGTGTATAATGTGTGCAGCAAAGTGTTTGTGGCAGCAAAGTGTTTGTGGCAGCAAAGTGCTGCACAGGTGCAGCAAAGTTACAACAAAGGATTTGGCAGCAAAGTGCGGTGCAGTTTGGCTGCACAGGTGTAGCAAAGTGCAGCAGGGGTGCTGCACAGATGTAGCAAAGTGCAGCAGGATGCTGCACAGGTCGCTGGTGCTGCACAACTCCTCCTCCAAAATTGGTCCTGGGGTGGGGGGAAAGACAAAGCACAACCGGCAAAGCGGAAAGGGCGCAAAGGTACACAGCAAAACAAGATGATGCAACGCGAGGGGCGTGGAGGAGCGAGCAGAGCAGACTTGTCCCTAACCGCCCATACCCCCCAACGTCGGCTTACACTACAGTAACCTAGCCCTTCCTTATATTTACAAATTCGTCTCTAAGTCTTGTCTCCCATATCCCCCTCTACTTCCAAATTCGTCTTCCAATCCCTCCCAAGAAGGAAGAGATGGAACAAACACACAATGTCACTCTAGGTCGTGATGCGTCTCACTTACTCAAACAGTTTACCAGCATCCTGGTGTGGAGCTTCGTCTCCTCGGTGAATGGCTGTGGATGGCACGAAGGGATTTCTCTTCCTAACTACTCTAGTAACATTAACTTATTTAAACTACCAGGGGTCGAGCCCTGCCAATCGGCCATCTTTAAACTATGTGGTTCTAAAAACCGAATTCCCATTGACCACCCAGCGATGCCCTACGAATTTGGGTCTCACTCCCAAATTTTTCTTTCTCTGCCTTTGCACAATTTCGGGGCTGGGTCGTGTGGCTCCACTAGCAGGTCTAACTACGTGCGCACCTCTGCCACTGAAGTCGCAACCCGAGCTTACCTGCTCCTATGACTAACTAAACTGGGGAAGGCCCCTCCTCGCTCTTCACTCCCTGATGCCCTCCTTGGCATTGGGCTACCCGGGTCCTTCCCTTGGATCCTCGGGCCCCACTCAACACTACACAACTACCCTAACTGGCTCCCAGAGCCTACCTGTGGCCTCACCTGGCCGACAAACTACCAGCATCGGAGTGCCCCAATAACCATATGCACCAATTAAACCACACGCCCAGCCATTTCACTGACTCATGCACCCTCCAAAGCACTACTTGGCCACTACCTGCACCGCAGGTGTCAATATCCAAACAATTTACCTAAACCCACTACCTAGGTTTACACTACCCCCCCCCCCCCCCGGGCATTTGTGAATGGGTCCATCTGCCCCCTTTCACTCCTTCGCACCATGCATTCCACACCTTTTATTCCCACAACAAGCATTCCACACCACTTATTTGCACACCAAATTTGCACACCTTTTTATCTCACACACCAATTATTTCCACTGACCAAATATCTTGCACACCTCTTGTGCTCGATACAATTCCTCACACAATTCCACTTATCTTCCAAACACAATTCCTCAAACAATTCCACAAACACACAGCATCATCTATCTAGCTGCTTTTCCCCTAAACCTCGTGCTTCCCCGTAATCCCTTACACTAAGCACTCCCTTCATCATTATCATCCTTCTAAGCTACATACGTCCCCACTATAGGGACAATGTCACTACTTAAATCTCATGTCCTCTACAGTCTGCTAGATCCCTACCATTATCCTAGCCCTCCCTCGGCTAGCTTTCACTGCCATCCCCCTAAACTAATGCTCATGAGCCCTGGCGTGCAATGGTGGCACCACCATTTAATTTCCCATTTCCCAATTCATTCCCATTTCCCAACAATACTCTCATCCGTTCACTACGCTTGAGCCTCTCCATGTGGAAATACATCGTCGTCACGGCTCGGCCTCGGCGGGCCGAGCGATCCATTCGGGTGGTTTGTCACCTGTATGGGATGTCCGTCCACCATTTTCGATCCAGGGGAGAAGGGATGGACGGGCCGAGGTGCTGGGGCCCATCCCTGCGTGAGGCCTCGCAGTCCCACGCACGGTGACCCAACCGACCACGGTCGGAGCACCACACTCGCCAGGGTGCCCGGCTCCGAACTCTCCTACCTCCCCTTGAACCTTGCCGATGGCCTTTGCCACCACAGCACAGCACCAACCATAGAGGGCGGGGACTGGCACGAATCGTGCTCGCCAGTCTTCGCGGGACCGACGCAGCATGGATTCCCTCCGGTCTCTGCGGCACACAACTCACCGAGGGCTCACGTACGCTACCCGTCCCACTACGCGCTAACCCCCCGGTCGGTGCTGATGCTTGAGCCGTGTTCTCACCACTTGTGACCCACTCCGCACTCGCACACCCAGGCATCCCCGCAACTCTCATACACTCCGTAAACGCACACTCTCCTCACACACAGTCTGGTGTGCATTCTTTCTCACACACCATACTCGCACCCTTCACAAACTCCGTTACACACTCCTCTTCTACGCACTCTTCTCGTGCACACTCTGTAACACCCAAGGGTGTGCACTCTCCTGGTACACACCCAATCATTGCACACTTCTCTCTCACGCACTCTCCTCGTGCCCACTCTCTTGTTCCATACTCCGTAACACCCACGGGTGTGCACTCTCCTGGTACACACCCAATCATTGCACACTTCTCTCGCACACAGTCTGGTGTGCCTTCTCCCTCGCACTCTGTAACACACTCTCCCATTACACTCTCCGTCACCACACACTCTGGTGCACACTTTCCTCACACACACTCGCGCTCCGGTGCACACTTCTCTCTCACATGCGTGCCAGTCGCCCTCGTACACCGCACAATGGACTTTCACGACCGCCCGGGTTTCATCTCTGCCCCAAGCGCGCCAAAAACCCATTCGCGCCATGCACATTCGCGCCATTATATCTCACCTTGGGGAGCTTTTTTTCCGCCAGCAGCACCTGCAAACTTTTATTGGGGTTAGCAAGCACGACATCACGATGTGAACAATAACTGTGAGTACATTTCATTACTTCCCTCGATTTAATTTCTGATTCTGCATTCTCTTCGGCCCCAATTGTTTCCTCTTCAATTTTAATTATTTCCTCGACGACCGCCGGCGCGCATAAAATTTTTCTGTCCAATTCGGTGGCCGTCGGCTTTTCTACACCCTGTGACAATTACTCTATAGCCCCAATCAACTTAGCTGTGCTCTGCCCAAACTCGCTCCACACACGTTCCCCACACTGCTTCACCTCGTCCCATCCCAATGCGACCTCGGTTTTCGGTTTCGGAACCAAGTCTCGCTCATACCTAAATACCTGCACCGCCACAGAAACGAGGAAGCAAGCCTCGCACGAGCCACGTGTAATTTGAGTATGCCGAGCGGATTGCGTACACGTGGTCTGCGCAGTTACCTAGATATTGGAACCCGATTCAAGCGGTTTTCCTCGTTCCACGCTTAGTCAATGGTGGAAATCACAAGGACGATCGAATAAGGAAAAGGAAGCACACAGGTTTAATTATCAACCCCACACGTATGTACAATTTGGTAGCAGCAGAGACACAGCACAGAACTTAAACAGTCTTATTCTTAAAGCCCAGACGCGGGCCCGCCACACTCACACAGGGACTTGCAGGCAGGTTGATGTCCCGTCCAAACGCGTCGACGTGGTTGGTCAGGAACGGCCCCGTCCGGCTCTCCACAGTCCTCGTGCATCCCGCGAAGATGGAAAGCAGGTGGTGGGAAGATCCTCGTAGCACGTCACTCATACAAAAGGGCAGCCGATGAGGTAGGAAGAAAATGCGCGTCTCTCAGCGCGGCTGGCGGTTACACAGCCATTATCACTCGCGTAACTGAAGGCACTGTACGCAGCTCGGCTTAAAGCTCAACCGAGTGTCGCTTTATATATGAGCGCGTATTCTGGTTCATGCGCATTTTCCGCCGATCGCGTATCTCTCAAAGTTCTCTTTGGCCCAACGCGCTCTTTCAATTCATCAGCCAGTCCTCACGAGTCCTTTGTTCAAAGAGTCCTCCCGCGCTAGTCCTCCTGTGCTAGTCCTTTGTTCAACGAGACCTCCTGCGGTAGTTCTTTTGTTCAACGCTCAATCGCCACTCATCAGTCCTCTCCCATCACTGATTACTCATCAAGCTCATCACCCATCTCATAACGTGTTCACTTGTCAAGCGCCTCTCCCATAACTGGTTGGGGCTTTCGCACGACGGGTTATATCTGCCACGCCCTTAGTCTGATCGAATGTGCCAACCACGCCCTATGATGCAGTGCTGCCACCACACGCTTTAAGCCCTGATTGGTGGCTCATGCTTACCGTCAGCTCCTCTGCCACCCCTCATTCATCTCCGCCCCGACCCTCCTAGGCCTGCCTCGTGTTAATTCGTCCAAAATGAACCAAAGTCAGCGCAAAGGGGCATGAGGCTAGGGAGGCTGGATAGTCAGTAGAATTAGGACCTATTCTCCTTGCTCTACTCAATGCAGAACTAACATAGGAAAATGACTAAGCTAACAAATATAAAGAAATAACTATACTACAAATGAGGCTACATGTTGCTTGTGTGACTAACTATGAGGGGGAAATTTTAACCTTTATTACACCAAATGTTACCAAAACTCAAAACCGCAACAATATATTGCTTGTTTGATTTTCTTATAGGTATTGCTAGAGATCGATTCAGAAATAAACTCACTTTCTGGGACAATGTTGTAACTCTGGTTTTTACAACACACCAAGAAACTTGTTGCTCATAATTGTCTCCACAGTGGAACCGTTGATGTACATTGGGGAGTGGTCTGCGCGGGCCTTCCTGAAATCCACAGTCATCTCTTTTGTTTTATCCACACTAAGAGACAGATTATTGTTACAACACCAGAATGCTCGCCGCTCCACCTCCTCTCTGTATGCTGACTCATCATTGTTGCTGATGAGTCCCACCACTGTCGTGTTGTCATAAACTTGATGATATCATTTGAACTGTCCTTGGCAAAACAGTCATGAGTCAGCAATGTGAACAGCAGTGGACTAAGCACACAGCCCTGTGGGGGGGGGGGGGTGGAGGGGGGGCGGGCACCGGTGCTCAGTGTGGTGATGCCGGAGATGTTATTTCCAATCCGGACTGTCTGAGGTCTCTCGGTCAGGAAGTGCAGGATCGAATTACAGAGGGAGGTGTTCAAGCCCAACAGGCCCAACTTCCCTATCAACTTCTGGGGGATAATTGTATTGAATGCTGAACTGAAATCAATGAACAGCATTCTTACATTCTTGTTTTTGTTTTCCAGGTGAGACAGGGCCAGATGAAAGACCGAGGATATGGCATCCTTAGTATACCCGTTGGGACGATATGCAAACTGGAGGGGGTCTTGTGAGTTGGGGAGTCTGGTTTTCATATGGCCCATGACTAGCCTCTCAAGGCACTTTATAATAATTGACGTGAGTGCCACAGGGCGATAGCCATTAAGGTAGGACGCTGTTGACTTCTTTGGCACTGGTATAATAGTGTTGGCCTTAAAGCATGATGGGGCAACCGCCTGGCTCAGCGAAATGTTGAAGATGTCTGTGATGACGTCTGCTAGCTGGTCTGCACATTCCCTGAGCACACGACCAGGTATAATGTCAGGTCCAGCAGCCTTGCGTGGGTTGACTCTAGATAGGGTTCGACTAACGTCAGCTGTGGGCAGACAGAGTACCTGATCATCAGGAGCAGGGGTGGTCTTCCTCGTGGGCATGTTGTTCAATGCATCAAACCGTGCATATAAGTCATTCACCACATCTGGGAGGAAGGCATCACTATCGCAGACATGTGGTGTGGTCTTGTAATCGGTAATGGCCTGAATGCCCAACCACTTGCGCCGGGTGCCTCTGATGTCTCGGGATATAGCCATGGATTTTCCGTGCATACGTGCACTTTGCCTCCCTAATGGTGCAGGACAGGTTGGCCCAGGGCTGCCTTGTCACCTGATTTGAAGGCAGCATCACGGGTTTTCAGCAGCGCATGGACCTCTGTAATCATCCATGGCTTCTGGTTGGCTCGTGTAATGATGGACTTGGAGACAGTGACGTCATCAATGTACTTACTGATGTAACCATTCACAGATGCTGCACACTCCTCCAAATTAGTAAGATGACCATAGGTAGCAGCCTCCTTGAACAAACTCCAATCTGTGTGGTCGAAACAGTCCTGTAAGCTGAGGTAGCTCCTACTGGCCACACTCTGATCTGTTTCATAAACCGGCTTGGAATGTTTAAGCAACGGTCTTTACGCTGGGATTAGCATAACAGAGATGTGGTCTGAGTAGCCAAGGTGCGGACAGGGTACAGCCTTGTGTGCATCGTGAATGTTCGTGTAAACTAGGTCCAATGTATTCACCCCTCAAGTTGCAAAGTTAACATATTGATAGAATTTATGGAGAACCGACTTGAGATTTGCGTGGTTAAAATCCCCAGCGGCAATAAAAAAAAAGCCGTTGGGGTGTGCAGTCTGCAGTTTGCTGATGGCTCCATGGAGTACACACAGTGCCTCCTTAGCATTGGTGCTGGGAGGGATTCACACAGCCATGGTATCAATGGTGGCAAATTCCCTTGGCAGATAGTCGGGCCGACAATTAACCATCAAGAACTCCACCAGCGATGAGCAGTAGCTCGAGACTACCACAGCGTTTTCGCACCAATCTTTCTTAATATAAACACACAAACCACCTCCATGGGTCTTACCGGACATTGAAACTTTCCTGCCTGCATGGAAGGAGGTTTAGACCGTTCAATTGAATGCCCACATCAGGAATGTTGTCATGGAGCCAAGTTTCTGTAAAAATAAAAACACATCAGTCCTTCATCTCACCCTGGGTAGTTCGTTGTAATCTGAGGTAGTCCAGTTTGTTATCCAAGGAACGAACATTGGAGAGTAGAATGGATGGGAGAGCCGGTCTGTTGGAGTTAGCCTTTAGCCAAGCATGGATTCCAGCTCGCTTGCCGCGCTGCCGTTTTCTCTTGCACCGCTTGTGGCACCTTCTCATTCAGGCCGCTGCGACAGGCGGCGCCGCGGTCTCAGGGCCTGGTTCACGTAGCAAGCCAAGGCGACACAGCTTCTCCGTCAGAACAGTTAGCTGGTAAGACGAGCATTGTTTTCTGATTTCCAACAAGATCTGGCGGTCGTAGACACGTGCACGGGTGTTCCTGATGCACTTATATCTCGAAAAAACATTTGACCGAGAGACAACATTTAGCACCGTTTCTTCCGGACCCAGAGAGGTCGATGCGTCGATGCGCGCCGCCATTTCTCCGCCAATGATTACTTCATTGGTTTCAGTTGTTGCTTTTGGATCATGTTTCCAGGGGCGCCGCCGGGGATTTTGGGCCCCATGAAAAGATATCACAATGGGCCCCTATGAAGCACACGCGCACATTTTTCCCCCGACATTTTTGCCAGGAAGTTGAAACAATGCTTATATTTCTGCATACAGTATGGAATTCACTATTTGATGCAAGACTGATACCCACACAAGAAATGTGCTAAAGGCCATCTTTTACAGTCTAAATGTAATTTTAATGGTAAGAATTACAACATACATTAACCTCTTCAATTAAAATAAATTAACATTATCATCTGAAGAATGATATAACAAACAAAATAATAAAATCAGCAGCAGAGTATACATACAAGTATACATACAAAGTGTAGTGATCCAATATCCATAGCCATGCCATTTAGTTATCACTGGTCTATTAAAGATGATAGGTTAATAATTTCATATTGAGAATTTTTACCTAATGTTATAATAATTTTTAGGGCCCCTGTCAGTGCAGGGCCTTTGGAATCATCCAAACATTTCCCTCCCTTTCAGCGCCCCTGCATGTTTCCATGAGTTTTCTGGAACTGTAATGTTGAGACTATTGCGGATGGGTTCGTGGATTACTCCACATTCCTTGTTGTGTTCTTTGGTGTCGCCCAAACAGCATTTTTGTCTGTTGGTTGTTTTCTCGTGTAGTTGTGGTCTTTCCTCAAATGGTGCAATCTCATCTCCCCTATTTTGTTTGCCAGCTTTTATTCCAGTCCTCGCTATTCCTCATCATCCTTTTACTCCTTCAAGGCCCTGTTCCTTCTATCCTTCTGTGTGTTATCATCCACTGTTCTCATTTTCATGCCATTCAATTGTGTTGGTGTTTTCACTTGTTCCACAATTGTATGTGGGGTCTGTTTCCCCTCCCTGTTAGGGTGGTACTTTGTCTCCTTCACCTCTGTCTCACCACGCCTTCGCCGGTCCCTAGTGACGCTCTGCATTCCAAACCATTGCTTCATTGCGCAGTCCCTCCCCATGATATTGTGGCCACTTTTCCACCTCTCCTCTGTCCATCCCTGGCGAGTGCGTGGCTCTCATCCTCCTCATTTCATCTGCTTGTTTTCTTGTCTTCACCGTTATCTATTTTATTTAATTTTTATTTCAGGATTTAATGTGCCGTGTGTTTTTTTTGGAGGGGTGGAGGGCGCTGCAATCCATACACACCTCGTATCGGGCTTCGTCTCTCCTCCTTGATTATCCTCTCTCTCCCTCTCAAGTTACCAGCCACCTCATCCTAGAATCTCCCATCGACACTCAGGGAGCCTCACGGTTCTCCCGATTCACGAACCGCCTCGGAGTGTCGACTGTGGGATGGAGGGGAGGAGGAGGGATCGTGGGTTTGCAATTTACACGCGCCTCGTATCGAGCTTCATCACCAATCCTTAAATAACTCTCTCTGTCCCACTCACATCACCAGCCCTCTCTCAACTGCAGCTCCTTCCTTTCCTTCCCTTCGTCACCAGGGTCCTGGCTTCGGGACTGCCATCGGCGGGTCTAAGCCGTGCGTCTAAGTGAGATGGTGTGACGAGATTATGTGGCAGCTTCTTTGATGCCATCTTGTGTGTGTACATCATGGTGTATCCATGTCCTGGCTCATCAATGAGGTTTGTCTGTGTCTGTCCACTAACTTTTTTTGTACCATTTGAGCTTTGTCATCAAGTTTTCAACATAAATTTATTGTGAGAATATTGAGAAGACAAATTAATAATTTGGTGAAAAGGTCATGAAGGTAAATGTAAAATCGTAAAATCGTCAAGTTTTATCCAATTGACCTGAAATTTAAAAAATATGCATACTGGATCACTGCATTGGTTCACCAGTCAAAAGCTAGAAGCCCATTGTTTTTTTTTTGTTTTTTTTACAACAAACGGTCAAGGTTGCATAAAATCAACAATTTTCATCCAATTGACGTGAAATTTGAGCAGGGTTTGCATATTGGGTTGCTGAAGCCGATTGCCTTTGTAGTCAAAAGGTAAAGTTTGCCCAAAATTTTCAATTTTTTGGTATTTTCTGTTTGATATTTTCATCATGTTTCGCATATGGAAGACGAATAAGAAGTCTGAATGCAAAGTGCATGCAGATGGGCTTTACATTTTCAGATGTTTTCTCGTTTTTAAAAGTGATTCTTAACTTTTGAGATAAGCCCGGTGTTACTTAGCGGTTAATTTGGCTAGTTTCAGATCTTAGGGTCTTGAGTTTGAGCCCCAGCCATGCTGTTACATAACAGCAGGTTGGTTTATTCAACCTGTCATCTTTGGGTTAATGTCAAATGATGCCTGTCTTCCATGATGCCTGTCAAAATGAGTGCCAGCTTATTGGAAACAGGTGATTTGTAACCATTGAGAGGGAACAAATGGGGCCAAAAATGATGTATAGAGGTATATTTTCAAAAAGTTGTGGATGGATTGTGACAAAACTTGCTGGATTATTTGGGTAGGTGCCGAGAACAAGCCGATTAGATTTTGCTTTGACCTGATCTGCATCCGGATCTCATCAATGGGATACAAAAATGTAAACTGTTCAGCCTGGATGTCATTTGTTACATCAGCTCGTCAGGGGTGTTTTCTGGCCACCACACTTTCAGCGCTTGAATCGACTGGATTATTGGGATCATGTCGGAGAGATCTAGCTGTGCTGCATCGTTTGAAAATGTAAAGGTCTCTGACCTTTATTGCGCAGATGATCCAGTCATCTTTGTGCAGACTGGACATCCTTATGGGGTCGGTCCTTCAAGGTGATGATTGAGGAGTCGGGGCTTTTTTTTTTTTTTTTGTATACTGAATCGAGGCTCGTGAAAGAGCTAACATTTATTTCACAAACAAATCAACCAGACAAGCAAAATATACAAAAGAGGGAGCGGAAGCCAAGATGGGGAGAGAAGGGGAAGCACACAACCACAACATTTGAGAGCAGGGAGAAGTGTGGGAGGGAGAGGGCTTGGGGGCAGGAGGCGTGGGAAGGGGGGGGTGGGGGGGGGGGAGAGGTATAAAACACATGGGGACCGAAATTAGCAGGGGTAGAAAAGATCAAGGTTTTGGATGGGGGAGGATAAGAGATGGTGGTGAACAGCTGTTTTAAAGACCTGGAGGGTAGAGTGGGATTGAAGAGAGTGAGGGAGTTTGTTCCAGAGGCGGGAGAAAAGAGGAATGAAGGAGTGAAGGTGAGCAGAAAGTCTTGATTTTGGCAGTTTAAGCATAAGAGGGTTGCAGGCAGATCTTGTGCGAACTGTAGGAATATTTGGGGGACAGAGCCCAGAGAGGGCTGGGGGGGCAAGGCCAGAGAGGAGTTGGTAGAAGACGGAAAGACCACCAACCTGCCTGCGGTGAGTGAGTGAAAGGCCCTTGGAGTTAGCTTCATCGCGGGAGATTCCAATGATTCTGAACGCTTTGGTTTCAACAGCGTGAAGACGGGCTAGGTGTGAGGCAGGAGCACCAGACCAGAGGGGAGAGCAGTATTCCATAGAGCTGCGGATGAAAGCCTTGTGTGTGGTGAGGAGCTCAGGTGTGCCAAGGAAGGACTTCACACGATGGAGGATGCCCAGTCGGCGACTGGCTTTGGAGGTCAGATTTGAAATGTGGTTTTCCCAGGAAAGATCATGGCAAATAGTGAGACCCAAAAGCTTGAGTGACAGAACTTCTTGGAGAGGATTTTTCAGAAAGTGGATGGGAGGGTTTTCCAGTCGGTCTTTTCAGAGAGACATCGTAAGAGTGTGAGATTGATCAGGATTGAAAGACATGTTCCATTTGTTTGCCCAGTCTGTGATTTTGTCCAGGTCTGCAGAGAGTGAGGAGGCTGCAGACTGCTGATCTGAGGGATGAGGAATGGAGCGACAGAGAGTAGAGTCGTCAGCAAAGAGATAGAGAGGATTTTCAAGAGAGTCAGAGAGATCATTGATGAAGACCAGAAAAAGCACAGGGCCCAGAACACTACCTTGGGGAACTCCAGCCTGAACAGGAAGAGGAGATGAGAGAAACCCATTCAGGGCCTCACGTTGACTACGACCAGAGAGGAAGTCCGCCAGCCATGCGTGGAGATTTCCATGGATACCAAAGGAGGAGAGTTTGGTGAGCAGAGCAGGGTGCCAGACCGTATCGAAGGCATGTGAAATGTCAAGGGAGACAGCTCTAATTTCCTGTTTGGCGTTGAGGACCTCCATCCACTGTTGAGAAAGCAGAAGCAGCATGTCCAGAGTAGAGTGACCAGGTCTGAAACCAAATTGATGATCAGAGAACAAGCCATTGGAGAAGAGGAAAGATTTCATATCTGAAGCAATGATGGATTCCATGACTTTGCTGATAATTGGGAGAAGGCTGATTGGTCTGTAGTTGCTGGGATCTGTTTTTGCACCTTTTTTGTGCAAAGCGGTGATGTTGGCTGATTTCCAAGCAGATGGCAGATGACCTTGAGCAAAAGAGAGGGTGAAGAGAACAGAAAGAGGGAGTGAAAGAGCGGCAGAACATGATTTTAGGACCCGTGGGCTGATGCCGTCAGGACCAGTTGCAGAATCAGAGTCGAGGGTTGACAGAAACTTTTCCACCTTGTCAGGAGGAAAGGACACAGAGTCCAGGAGCAGCTGGGTATGACTGGGTATGGTGGGTACAGAGAGGGATGGGTTTGGGGCACAAGATTTAGAGGCAAACACAGAGTTGAGGCATTCAGCTTTTTCACGTGCGGAGTCAGCCGTTAAGCCGTTTGAGGTGAGGGAGGGGATGGAGGGGGAACAAACACCAGAAACAGATTTGACCAGACGCCACCAGGATTTGGAAGAGGGAGACAGACAAGAGAGTTCGGTCTTGAGAACGGTGAGATATTGTTTCCTGGCTCTCCTGAGGGTGGACACACACTTGTTTCGGGCTTTGTGAAAGGAAATGAGATTTCCCTCCATTGGATTTGCTTTCCAGGAGACGAAAGCAAGTTGTTTAAGGGCAACAGCCTCACCACAAGATTCCGTGTACCATGGACGGGAGGAAGGGTATGACAACTGAAGACGAGATGGGATAAATCTGTGCATGAGAGAGAGCAATTTACTTTGAAAGAATTCCCAGGATGAGTTGATGTTAGAGGCGGTAGAGATGGGAGACCAGTCCAGATGATTGATGGCTGCTTGAAGACCGTGCCAGTTGGCCTGAGTGAAATGCCAGACTCGTCGACGCTGAGGAGGCTCTCTGAGAATGGTCAGAGAGATGTCCACTTTGACAAGCACATGATCAGATGAGCCGATTGGAGCAGAAGAAGAGCAGCAGACATTTGCAGGGAAGTTTGTCATAATCAAGTCTAGAAGAGAAGATACTCCGTTGACTGAGATCTGGGTCGGGAAATTGACAGATTGTGTCAGTCCCAGTGAGTCGCAGAAGTCCTTTGCTGAAGAGCCGTGGCTGGTGAGAGAGGTACCCACACCCAGCCAACTGGCATGGTGACAATTGAAATCACCACATATGAGGAAGAGAGAGTTGGGATGGGTAGATAGAAGTTGGTCCATATTATCAGACAGCGAGATGTAGATGGAGTCATCGCTGTTTGGTGGACGGTACAACACACATATGAACAAAAGGTGGGAGCGAAGGGGAAGCCGGAGCCAAAGGTATTCCTGGGGGTGAGGTGGAGAGAGGGCAATGGAGGGCGAGTGAGGAAGAGAGTTTTTTATAAAGATAGCAACCCCACCTCCAGGACGAGGCTCAGGTCTATCATACCGGAGGAGGGAGTAACCTGGGAGATATACCAAGGCATCAGAGACATCATGAAGGAGGAAAGTTTCTGTTAAGCAGATCACATCTGGTTTGTCAGAAGCAACCTGTATGGAGAGATCAGTCAAGTTTGAGCGGAGGCCCCGGATGTTTGAGGTCCATACCGTTAATGAAGAGGAAGGGGGAGCATCGGGTCCAGAATGGGGGGGGGAGGGGTAGGGTAAGATGTGGAAGAGGAGGAAGAGGTAGGGAGAGCTGTTGAAGGTGTGTCAAAGATTTCAGAGATTTCAGAATAGCTTGGAGAAAGGGAAGAATGGGGCGGACAAAAGGTTTGATGGAGCTTGGGTGAGGCACAGTGAGGTGTTATTTGAGGAGGGGGAAGAGCGAGGCAGAAGGTTGGGGGAGATGAAGGCGAAAGTTGGAAGGGGGAAGAAGCAGGGAGGATGCTTTGAGGAGGGGTGAGAGGGGAGACTAGGAGGGGAGGAGCGAGGGAGAGTCTCGGAGGGGAGGGGTGTGGCGGGAGTTTAGGAGGGAGGGGAGGGAAGGGGCAAGGGGAAGATTTGAAAGGGATGGGTGATGGGGAAGATTTGGAGGGGAGGGGCAAGGGGGAATATTTGAAAGAGATGGGTGATGTGGAAGATATGGAGGGGAGGGGCAAGGGGGTGGATTTGGAGGGGAGGGGTGATGGGCAAGTTTTGAAGGGGAGGGATGATGGGGAAGTTTTTGAGGGAAGGGGTGATGGGGAAGTTTTGGAGGGAAGGGGTGATGGGGAAGATGTGGAGGGGAGGGGTGAGATTGGATTTTAGAAAGTGTACGATTCATGGGAAACGAACATTTTTTGCAAAATGAGTTTGAGACCTTCGAGTCAAAAATACGTCTGAGGACACTGAAGGAGGGGTGGAGTTCTGGATAGTTTAGGAAATGTAGAAAGGAGGAACTGTACGAGATGGTATTATATATATTTTTTGGAATGAATAGATTTGATGAGCAAGACGAAAGCATCCTTTTGTAGGAAAAGAAGAAAAGGGTGTTATAATATATGAGAGAAAATAGTTGTTCAGGGGAGAGATTATACATTTCTAATCACGTGATCGCATACGAAGAACGAACGAACATATAAGAACAACAAATAAACGAATAAGACCTGGGAAGGAAATATTTTTTTGGGGCTTTTTTTTTTTTTTTTGAGTAGAGATATTAAACAAGGACGTACGGGGTGAACGACTGGGACGAAACAGAGAACGAAAATAATTGCAGCGGATTCGACGAATCGCTGAGAGAAAAACAAAACCACAAGGTCGGAGACGGTACGGTAGCCAAGCCTACGAGTACTAGGCCGCAGAATACTCGATACGCATTCACCGACGATTGTGTATACATGTACGAAAAATTAGCACCGAAAATTTTCCAAAAGATACGCTATAGGTACATACACCGAAAGATAGATACAGTCTCGACAAAAACACAATTGAGAAAAATCACTTCGCTTCGAAAGCGTGAGCGCATGGGACAGCTTCGAAAAGACGTGACCTCGCCGTGATCTCCTCGATCACGGGCAACTGCGATTATGGGACTCCAGGGTCAATAGTAAGATCCAGTCTTTCAGTGACATCGTCGATGCTACCATCCGGTCCGTATCTCTCTGTGGCGAGGATGTTGAGATCACTTTGAGATTCACTTACCTTGGTAGTGATATTAATGTTTCCACATGTCGTGAATGAGATGTTTGAGCCCGAGGGCCGACCACATGCCTCGTCGTTGCAGTAGGTTGTTCGGTATCTCAAGGACATAGGAATGCGCTGCGCATCGTGCTGTTTGGGGGATGGCAGCATGGAGTACTGGTAGAAAGTGGGTGTGGCGATGGGCTTAGATGTTACTCGTATATTTTGAACACGAATTGGAACTTGAACCAGTAAACAAACCTGTTGTTTAACAGGACTTTGACTGAATTTTTACCGACTACACATGCGGAGAGAAGAGCGAGATAATATTGTGATGGTTGTGAAACCTCCCCCCAGTGCAAGAACATCTACAAACATGTAGAACTCTCTAGAACCGTGTTTCCCAAACTGGGGGCCATGGTGTATTTCTCGGGGGCATGGGGGCCATCACATAAAAAAAGGTTGGGAATCCCTGCTCGAGAACCAGTTATGCTGTTGGTTTACGTGCACAGATAGACCTCCATCCGTTGTCCAGAGGGAAATGGGACAAATGTGTTGGGTGGGTTTGTTAGGTTTTCCTCTTCTCTCCAATTCTCTTACATGATGCTCTTGCATCTTTCCAACACAACGACATTGCAGACAAAAACACTTCACTCACTCAAAAGTGCTGGGAGGGAAAGGTCGTTGGCCGTATGGGGAAAACCATGCCAAGAGTAACGGCCGACCCTGCGGACGAGCCGGACATTCGGAATGATTGTTGTTCCGGGAGTGTCAGCTGGTACATGCTGCGCCGAGTTAAAGCCCACACCACGACCTCTCCTTCCAGGAACTCCACCTCCCATGCCAATTGAAAGAGCTATCAACGATTGGCCTCTTGGTCCCTCTGTTCGAGGTTTGCATTCGCACGTGACACTCTTCTTCTAAAGTTTAAAGCTTACACTGCACACACTGTTCTCATTCGCACTCACTACATTCTCCTCTCATTACCCCTCCCTTTTTCCTTGTTTGGTTTCCCATTGCAGGATTGACACACGTCTGTCGATGCGTGCCGAGGGTGAGTCGGAGGTCTACCATATAATTTGCCCTCCATATTTAGCCTTTTTACCTCCTTTCTATATTTTTTCCTTAATGGTTCAGTTGGAGCCATGTCTTGTGTATAAATAAATGAAGTAAGAATGCCTGAGGGGGAAATAAGTGCCATGGGTAAGATCCGCTCTTTTGTGCCTTTCTGGATGTTTGGTTATTGTTTGATGTGCTTGTAAACACACTACATGGCCAAAAGTATGTAGACTCTCGAACATCACACCCATATGTGCTCGTCAAACATCTCGTTCCAAAATCATGGGCCTTAATATGGAGTTGGTCCTCCCTTTGATGCTATAACACTATAACAGCCTCCACTCTTCAGGAAAGGCTTTCCACTCGATGTTGGAACATTGCTCCAGGAATTTGCTTCCATTCAGCCACAAAAGCAGCATTGGTGAGGTGATGAGGCCTGGCTTGCAGTCGGCATTCCAATTCATCCCAAATGTATTTGATGGGGTTGCAGTCAGGGCTCTGTGTAGGCCAGTCAAGTTCTTCCACACCAATCTCGACACACCATTTCTGTATGGACTTCTCTTTGTGCACAGGGAAATTGTCATGCTGAAACAGAAAAGAGCCTTCCCCCAAACTGTTTGCACAAAATTAGAAGCACACACTCGTCTAGAATGTAATTCTATGCTGTGGCGTTGACACTTCCCTTCACTGGAACTAAGAGGCCCAGCCCGAATCATGAAAAACAGCCGCAGACAATTATTACTCCTCCACCAAACTTTACAGTTGGCACTATGCATTTGGGCAGGTAGCGTTCTCCTGGCATCCACCGAACCCAGATTTGTCCATGGGACTACCAGTGGGTGAAGTGTGATTAATCACTCCAGAGAACACACTTCCACTGCTCCAGAGTCCAATGCCGGCGAGCTTTACACAACTCCAGCGGACTCCTGGCATTGCGCATGGTAATCTTCGGCTTGTGTGTGGTTGCTTGGCCATGGAAACCCATTTCATGAAGCTACCGACAAACAGTTGTTGTGCTGACATTGCTTCCAGAGGCAGTTTGGAAGTCGGTAGTGAGTGTTGCATCCGAGGACAGATGATATTTACGCGCTACGTACTTCAGCGCTCTATTGTCCCATTCTGTGAGCTTGTGTGGCCTAACACTTTTCCACTGTGCTGTTGTTGCTCGTAGACGTTTCCAGTTCACAATAACAGCACTTACAGTTGACTGGGGCAGCTCTAGCAGTGCAGAAATTTGACGAACTGACTTGTTGTAAAGGTCGCATCCTACGACTGTGCCACATTGAAAGTCACTGAGCTCTTCAGTACGGCCAATTCTACTGCCAATGTTTGTCTTTGGAGATTGTATGGCTGTGTGCTTGATTATATATATCCCTGTCAGCAATGTGTGTGGCTGAAACAGCTGAATCCACTAATGAGAAGGGATGTCCGCATACTTTTGGCCATGTGGTGTATGTGCCCATTATTATTTAATATTGTGTGCTTGCAAATCCATGACTTTTCTTTGGTATATGTTTTTCCATCCTGCCTGTTTTTCTCATTTCCTTTAGTGGCTTGATTTACTGTGTACAAATAGATAGACAGGACCTTGTGCCTCACAGATCGCTCATGCCACTAGTCATCGTGCACTTACAGTTACACTCAACCGTATATAATAAATAGATATATTGGTTCTCTCACATAGTTCATTCTCACAGCACAGATCCTCCTGGTGTCAGTGCATTTAACTTTGCCATGTCACATTTCATCTCAGCAACGACTTGAATTCCTGAACGAGTTACTGAAAACAGGTATCTTTACTTCCACCACCAAAGGTGGATGGACGTTATGTTTTCACCACTTTCTGTCTGTCCGTTTGTTTGATTGTGAACAAAATATCTCAAAAAGTTGTGGACGGATTCGGACGAAATTTGGAAGAGATGTAGCGTATGTGACAAGGACGAAATGATTCGATTGTTGATCACTCCAGTTTGTGTTTATCCGCTCACTTATACTTGTGTACAGGAAACCATTTTAAACCGATCTTCGTGAAACTTCGCCAAACCATAGAGTTGGTGGTTCGAAAGAATCCTATTTATTTTTGATGTCAAAAGGTCATCATAAGCCAAAGTTCAACCGCTTATCTCAATTTTCTAAAATCCTCAATTTTCATCCGATTTATTTGAAATTTGAATGTAATTTTCATATCAGCTGATTAAATTCAACCACAAACAATTTTTGAAGTCGTAAGGATGTGTTACTGAGTCGCATTCTACTCTTTTTTTTTTTTTTGTTGTATGCAAAGTCAAGACCAAACTAACAGCGAATACATAAAACTCAAAATCAAGCAGAGACAAATTAAACATAAGGTAAAGGGAGCAGGAGACAAGAGGGGGAGAGAGTGGGAAGCACACAAGCACCATAGAGACCAGGGACATCGGTCGATCTGTGCAAGGGAGGGGTTTGTAGAAGGGGTGAGTTTAACGGCATTAAACATAGAGAGAAATAGACACTACCTGGGCTTTCAGGAAAGACATCGGAATTTGAAATAGGTGGATTTTGGGTGTATTAACGGGGAGTCGAAAAGATCAAGGTTTTGGATGGGGGAAGATAAGAGATTGTGGTGAACAGCTGTTTTAAAGACCGGAATGGAGGAGTGGGATTGAATAGAGGGTGGGAGTTCGTTCAAATGTGAGAGAAAAAAGGAATAAAAGAGTGAAGGTGAGCCGAGAGTCTTGATTTTGGAAGTTTCACCTCAAGAGGGTTGTTGACAGATCTTGTGCATCCTGCAGGAATATTGGGGGACAGAGCACAGAGAGAGCTGGAGGAGCAAGGCCAGAGAGGAGTCGGTAGAAGACAGAAAAACCACCAACCTGGTTGCGGTGAGAGAGAGTGAAAGGCCCTCAGAATCGGCATCATCGCAGGAGATACCAATGATTCTAAAAACTTTAGTTTATACAGCATGAAGCTGATCTGGGTGTGAGGCAGGTGCATCAGCCCAGAGGGGAGAGCAGGACTCCATCATGCTGTGGATGAAAGGTTTGCATGTGGTGAGAAGCTCAGTATTGCCAATAAAGGACTTCACACGATGGAGGATGCCCAGTCGGCGACTGCCTTTGGAGGCCAACATTGAAATCTGGTATTCCCAAGAAAGATCCATGGCAGGTAGTGAGACCCAAAATCTTGAGTGACAGAGGGTTTTCCAGATGGTATTTACGAAGATAAGTAGTGAGGGTGTGAGATTTGTCAGGATTGAATGACATACGTTCCACTTGTTTGACCAGTTTGTGATTTTATCCAGTCTGCAGAGAGCTAAGAGGCTGCTGCCTGTCGAACTCAGGGTTGAGATGTGGAGCGGCAGAGGGTGGAGTCATCAGCAAACAGATAGAGAGGATTTTCCGGAGAGATGGATAGATCATTAATGCAGACCATAAAAGGCACAGTGTCCAGAACACTGCCTCGAGTAACTCGAGCCTGGACAGGAAGGGGAGATGAGAGAATTTCATTCAGTGCCACACGTTGACTGCGACCGGTGAGGAAGTCCGCATGCCATGCGTGGAGATTTCCATTGATACCATAACAGGAGAGTTTGGTGAGCAGAGCGGGGTGCCAGACCATATAGAAGGTACGCAATAAATAAAGGGAGACGGCTCTCATTTTCCTGTTTAGCATTGAGGACCTCCATCTATTCGTAAGACAGCAGAGGCAGAATGTCCATATTGGAGTGGCGTTGTCGGAATCCAAAATGATGATCAGTGATCAAGTCATTGGAGAAGAGGAAAGATCTAACATCAGAAGCGATAATGGATTCCATGACCTTGCTGATTATTGGGAGCAGGCTGATTGGTCTGTTGTTGCAGAGATCTGTTTTTGCACCTTTTTGTGTAAAGCTGTAATGTTGGCTGATTTCCAAGCAGATGGATGACCTTGAGCAAAAGAGGAGTGAAGAGAACAGAGAGAGGTTTATAGCGCGGCAGAGCAAGATTTCGGACCCTTGGGCGGATGCCATCTGGTCCAGTTGCGGAATCATAGTTGAGGATTGACAGAAACTTCTCCAACTTGTGGGGAGACAAGGATACAGAGTCCGGGAGCAGCTGGGTATGACTGGTTAAGGTGGGTACAGAAAGCGATGGGTTTAAAATTTTGAGCCAAACATGGAGTTGACAATCAGCTTTTTCACATGCATTGTCAGGTGTGTGGCCGTTTGAGGTAAGGGAGGGGATGGAGGGGAACAAACACCAGAAACATATTTCACCAGACGCCACCAGGACTTGGAGGAGAGAGACAGGTTTGAGAGTTCAGTCTTGAGAGCAGAGATATTAGTTACTGGCTCTCCTCAAGGTAGACACACACTTGTTCCGAGCTTTGTGAAAGGAAATTTTGGGAAATTTATAACGCCATTAAATTTCAGATTTTTTTTTAGATGAATTCTGCAATCTTCATTTCATTGAAATGAAATTAAATACTTGAACACTGTTGAACACAAATGGCCTTCTTGTTACTTCCAATAACCTCCAGTTTAGCAGTACTTGGACATGTTAAATATGGCTGTGAATAAGGCTGATGTAGAAGACTGCTTCAATAATGCTTCACATCCGGAATTTTTCTTTTTAACAATCTTTAACTTCATTATTATCTTTAAATTAAAGTATATATTCCGTGATGTATCATGTTCTGTGAATTCTTAAGATGGTTCTCAATCTCATTTCCTGGATCGCGCCATTGACCGAGTGGTTCGCACCAACCGGAGATGTTTTCGGATGACGTGCTGATGTCCCTGGACTTCGCGCCAGGCTCTGGGCCGATCGAGCCGACGTGGTGTGTGGTGCTGATATTTTGAGAGGCTTGATTTAATACCCCCAACCTCTTAACCCCACCTCCTTTTCTGCTACCCCACCGTTATTATCTGCTAGTATTTTTAGTGAAAGCCCACAATATATCATATCCTTATATATATGTGCACATTATACATATGTGCTTATATATATGGACCCCCGCTTCCAGTGCGCTCGAGCAAGGAGGCTTGCTTCGATCTCTCCACACCATCGAAGTCCTTTCCCAGGGTGTGGTGCTGACCGGGCCGCCGTGGTGTGGTGCTGACTGGGCTGACATGGTGTGGTGCTGACAGGGCTGACGTGGTGTGGTGCTGACCGGGCCGACGTGGTGTGGTGCTGACCGGGCCGAAGTGGTGTGGTGCTGACCGAGCCTACGTGGTGTGGTGCTGACCGGGCCGACGTGGTGCGGTGCTGACCGGGCCGACGTGGTCTGGTGCTGACCGGGCCGCCGTGGTGTGGTGCTGACTGGGCCGCCGTGGTGTGGTGCTGACCAGGCCGCCATGGTGTGGTGCTGATGGGGCTGATGTGGTGTGGTGCTGACCGGGCCGACGTGGTGTGGTGCTGACGGGGCCGCCGTGGTGTGGTGCTGACGGGGCCCCCGCAGCCGTGATGCCCCCCCACACCCCCTCACCACTGCCCCCCCCCCCCGGTTTAATTTCCATGTTTTAAACGTTTCCCAGTGTGTACCCTGGATTAGAATAGGTACACCCTATCCCTGCATGTCGTAAGAGACGACGAAGAGGGTTGGCGTCAGGAAGGGCATCCGGCCATGAAAACATTGCCTCAAAAAGAGAACCATGACAATTACAACTACATATGGGTGGGGTACAGCCCGAAGTGGAGATCGGTTTCTGAGGTTTGGGACGTGGAATGTAGGGACAATGACAGGGAGATCAGGAGAAGTGGTGGAAGTATTGGTCAGAAGAAGAGTGGACATATGTTGTGTGCAAGAGACTAGATGGAAGGGAAGTGGTGTGAGAATGGTGAAGGGTAAGCAAGGACAGAAATACAAGTTTGTGTGGCAAGGGTGCCTGGGAGGGTGTGAATGGTGTTGGTGTCCTGTTTTCTGAGGAGTTTGTAGACAGTGTGGTGAGTGTGACTAGAGTGAGTGATAGGTTGATGATGGTGAAAATGATGATTGGAAAGCTCTTGGTGAACGTCATCTCGGGATATGCTCCGCAGGTTGGGCGGAGCGATGAAGAGAAGGACAAGTTCTGGTGTGCGATAGAGAAGCTGATGGAAAACGTGAAAGATGAGGAAGTTGTTGTGGTAGGAGGAGACCTAAATGGACATGTGGGAAGGAGTATGGATGGTTTTGAGGGAGTTCATGGGGGTTACGGATATGGTTTGAGAAATGGAAAAGGTGAAAGGATTTTGGAGTTTGCTGATGGAGCTGATTTGTTGATTTGTAAGACTCAGTTCCAGAAAGAGGATAATAAGCTTGTTACATACACGTCAGGTGGGTCGACGACAACTGTTGACTACCTGATGGTGCGTAGGTGAGATAGGGGGCACCTCCGGGACACAAAGGTGATCCCGGGTGAGGAGGCTGTTTCACAGCACCACTTGGTTGTCTGCGACATAAGGGTGAAAGGTGCAAGGAGAGCTCGGCGGGTGAAGTACCAACCGAGAATGAAGGTGTGGAGGTTGAAAGAGGTGACAGTAAGGGAGGCATTAAAAGAGAGGCTGAGTAGGGTAGAGGATGATGTGGTTGAGCTTGAAAGTGGTTGGATATCAATGAAAGCTAATCTGTTGGGAGCTGTTGGTGAGGTATGTGGATGGACAAAAGGACCACCGATGCACTCGGAAACATGGTGGTGGGATGATGAAGTTGGAAAGAGGATTGACGAGAAGAGGAAGAAGTTCAAGGAGTGGCAGAAAGCGAAGGGTACAGGAGCAGAAACAGCAGAGCATGAAAGTTATAATGCAGCCAGGAAGGCTGCAAAGAAAGAGGTAGCAAAGGCGCTGGAGGCATGTAGGAAAATGTTTGGAGAATGCTTGGATTCGGAAGAGGGTCAGAGAGCAGTATTCAGGATTGCAAAGCAGATAGCGAAAGAGAGGTGTGATATGATGGGGGTGAGTTGCTTGAAGGATGAAGTGGGACAAATCGTTGTGGACCCAGATGGAATTAAAGGAAGATGGAAAAGATATATGGAAATGCTGTTGAATACAGAGAATGAATGGGATGGCAACATAGAGAGTAAACCAGTTTTAGGACCGGCAGAGAAGATAACTGAGAAGGAAGTTGAGGAATCGATAAAAACAATGAAGAGTAGAAAAGCGGGAGGGCCGACGGGAGTTGTGGGAGATATGTTGAAGGCAGCAGGAAGTTGGGGTGTGAAGAGAATGACAGAGATCTGTAATCTGGTGGTGAAAGAAGGCCGCATTCCAGTGAATTGGGAACTGAGTACCCTCGTCCCTCTATACAAGGGGAAAGGTGACCCTCTATAGTGTGGCTCATACCGAGCGATAAAGTTATTGGAGCATGGAATGAAGGTATTGGAAAGGGTGTTGGAGAGGAGGATAAGGAAGAAAGTGAAGATCGACAAAATGCAGTTTGGATTTATGCCAGAAAAAGGAACGACAGACGCGCTTTTTATTGTGAGGCAGTTGCAGGAGAAGTACATGGAGAAGAGGAAGAAGTTGTTTTTTGGGTTTGTTGATCTGGAGAAAGCATTCGATAGGGTTCCACGCAAAGTATTGACATGGGCAATGAGGAAGTTAGGAGTGGAGGAATGGTTGATAAGAGTAGTGATGGCAATGCACAAAAGAGCGCGCAGAGCTGTAAGGACGAAGGACGGGAACAGTGGTGAGTTTGAGGTGAAGGTGGGAGTGCATCAGGGGTCAGTACTAAGACAACTACTATTTGCAGCTGTGATGGAGGTGCTGGCTCAGAACGTAAAGGAGTGTTTACCGTGGGGGTTGTTGTATGCAGATGATCTGGTGTTGATTGCGGAAAGTATGGGTGGACTGAAGGAAAAGATGAACAAGTGGAAGGAATGTATGGAGACAAAAGGTCTGAAGGTGAATATCGAAAAGACGAAGGTGATGGCAAGTGGTAAAGCATGTGGTGAGGTGGAAAGAACTGGGAAGTAGCCCTGTGCTGTGTGCAGGAAGGGTGTCGGAGTGAACTCCCTTCAATGTACAATGTGTGCTGAGTGGGTTCATCAAAAATGTAGTGGTCTGAGAGGGTCATTAACCAGTGTGGCAGCTACATTCAAATGTAAGGTGTGCACAGAGGGAGCTGCAGATGGAGGAAATGTTGAGTTGGATCTTGGAGACGGCGTGAAACTGGAAGGTGTGAAAATATTTTGCTACCTCGGAGACATGCTGAATGGAGAAGGTGGATCAGACTCGGCAACGGTTGCTCGAGTGAGATGTGCATGGAAGAAGTTTCGGGAACTGAGTGGCGTGCTGATGAGGAGGGGAGTGTCGTTGAAGCTGAAGGGAAAGGTGTATGCTGCATGTGTGAGCAGTGTTATGATTTATCGGAGTGAGACATGGTAATGAACGTAGAGCAGCAACGAAGGTTGGAAAGGGTGGAAATGCGAATGGTTCGGTGGATGTGCGGAGTATCGTTGAGAGCGAGGAAGACAAATGATGAATTGCGAAAAATGATGGGAATAGAGCCTGTGATTGATGCTGTGAAGAGGAACAGGTTGAGATGGTTTGGTCATCTGTTGAGGAAGGATGAAAGTGACTGGTTGAGAAGCATGATGGAAATGTATGTAGAAGGAAGTATAGGACAGGGAAGACCGAGAAAGACTTGGCTAAAGATGGTGGAAGAAGAAATGCAGGCAAGGGGTTTAACAAGGACAGAAGCAGAAATAGGGCAAGATGGAGAAGATTGTCATGGGGACCGCAAGGCTAACCCCCGCTCTAGCAGGGAAAAATGGCCTTAAAATGCATGTTGTTGTTGTGTTGTTGTTCTCAATCTCATTTCCCTGCAAATGGCTGATGCTGATTTGTACACAGGTGATGTCTGTCCCACAAATGTGGAAGGCAGACAACAAACACAACAATGATTCATCTGGCACAGAAGATTCAAAATGTGCTTCTGCAAAGGAAAGTTCAAATGATTCAAAGTTCAAAATTCAATCAATGATCAAAAGTTCAAAAACTGCACAAATGACAAACGGAAGTGCTTCCTGTTTTTCAACTGGTGAGTGGAAATGTACAAAATTAACGTTCAGCACAAAATGTTGTGTTGAGAAAATATATAATTTTCGGAAATTTGTTTTGCATTTTGATTTTGACATGACAAACGGAAGTGCTTCCTGTTTTTCAACTGGTGAGTGGAAATGTACAAAATTAACGTTCAGCACAAAATGTTGTGTTGAGAAAATATATAATTTTCGGAAATTTGTTTTGCATTTTGATTTTGAGCAAAAAAAATAAATGTTGTGTTCTTTATTTCTGTAGACCAATCCAGAAGCAATATGGGACAAATAAGGTCCAGTTGCAGCTTGACAGTGAAGAAGAAGCCCTGTTTGAAGAAATGATCACGACATCAAGATTCACTTCCTATTAAATACAAGTTCATGTCTGGGCCTCACAACACCAAGATTGATATGAAATTAAACAAACACAAAAAGGTTTTAGAAAGGCGAATACGTATTAAGTGTAATGTGTGCAGAATGGATTTTGCTTCAACAAGTTACATCAAAATACACATGAGGATCCACACTGGAAAATGCCCCCACAAGTACTCTGTCTGTGATAAACGTTTCTCTCGTAACAGCCATTTGAAAAAAACATATGAGGATCCATACAGGAGAGAGACTGCACAAATGCTTATTATGTGATGAAGGTTTCTATCGAAAAAGCAGTTTGAAAGTACTGTTGCGGCTCTCGAGCCCGTCGACGTACAGAGGGGGGTTAAACCCTTTTTCCCCTCTAGCTTCGAGTCCATGAGGCCGAGCCGTCACTCCCGTAGCGAGCGTGCGGAAGGGTATCGGGTCGAATCCCCTCGTACCTTCTATGCACACGCCGCCACGAGAACGGGGACTGCACCTCGCACAAATCACGCTGATCTGATACGCCCGAGCGGTTTGCATGTCACATGACTCGTGCTGTTAATCCTTATTGAACCCGATTGAGCGGTTTTATTCATGCAATGCGAAGCCAATGGGGCGAAATGACGTGGACGGCCAAATGGAAAGAAGAACACAGGTTTATTATACAATTTATACAATGATCAGGGTAAAGAGACACAGTGCAGATACTTAATCGGTCTTATCTTAAATTCCGGACAAGGGCCCACTCACTCACGTGGGGAAAAGAAGGAAGGAAAAGTACACGCTCCAATCGCTTCCTTGGTGCCATTCGCTCCGGTCAGCTCGCTGGGCGTGTCCCTCGAGGTGTTCGCGGCACATGTGCAGGGAGCTCGTTGGCGTCTGTGGCCCTGGGAGGGATCGTCCTCGCAAGTGCTAATAACAGGCAGTAGAGCGCGGGGCACAGGGAGAGTTCGTGCTATTCCTCGATCACACCTCTCTACGTCAGAGGGAGCTTAGCATGGGGGAGATCGTTCGGGGGCTGCGAGCAAGAGCGAGACCCTTCACAGAGAGTTCGTTCACACACCTCTTAGATAGAAACTCTGACTTGACCACACCTCTCTCCTTTCCTCTCTGGTTTGGGGAGCCCGGGGCAGGTCTTATAGCCCCTCCCAGAGTCCCATTAGAATGTTCCACGCCCCTCTCCCGGGTGCCGTTGTTAGTAACTCCCCTTGAGCGTTCATTGGCTGCCTGACACTTACTGGCCACTCCCCTGCAGCTCCTCCCAGACTTGTTCTGGGCATAGCACATGGCATTCTAGCCCAAATGAGGCCTACACTTACTGGCCTGCTCAACGCATATTAACACAGGAAAGGAGACGATGCTTACATTTAATAAGAAATAACTGAACTAAGCAAGGCTACATGTTGTGGTGCAAATAATTATGAGGGGGGTTATCCTTTATTCTCAAAACTGCAACAGTACATTTGATGATCCATATGGGAGAGCGACCTTACAAATGCTCGAAATGTGATCAAGGTTCCTCTCACAACAGCAGTTTGAAATCACACATGAAGATCCATACAGCAGAGCTGAAATCTGAAATACCAGGAAATGAAAAATGAGGTTAAGATTATTTCAAAATAGAAGAAACATCAAATTGTACCAGTGATAGTTGGAGCAAGAGGGAAGCCGGATGATCAAGAAAACCCGAACTGAATACTTAAGAAGCATTCCGTGGAATATCACCACAAACAATCTACAGGTGGAGGCTGTCAGAGTTTCAGTGAGGATTCTAAAACGAGCCCTCAGGAGAAAGCTATGAGAATGAAGTTTCACAAACTGGTTCATAAATAATAATCCTTGGAGGTGGAAATTTTGAGTTCTGGGCGAGCTTTCGACCACCTCCTAAAACCCGCGGATGGAGATAACAACCAAAGATAGCATCCTTACAAATGTTGTATTTGTTTCAAGGATTTCATTTCTAAATGGAGCTTGAACTTCCTTTGTGTAATCCACGTTGGAGTGTTCGCACAAAAGTGCCCTGACTGAAGGAAAAGTTTTGCTGATAAAGGTTTGTTAAATTCACATAGCATTACCCATACCGGGTGTACATGCCCCACTTGTAAGCGATCCTCAGCAATCGGCAAGGTATTCAGTTAACCAGAAGTAGAAAGCTATCGTGAAAGCGTACAGCCCTTTGGACATCTACCTTGTCAGCACAACGTCTCAGAGTACCATTTGTATCCCGTGGCAACCAGCCGGCACCCCGAACCCCTTGATGAAGCCACACATTTGGCTGTCACCAGAATGTCCACAACAATGACTGCAAACTGGTGTCAGAAGGCAACAATAATCTCAAAATGCTAACCCCTTCTGCGTCCTCAAAATAAGTTTAAAGAAAGTGACATCTTATTTAAAAAATGTAAAATTTATTAATTTGGTTCTCCATATTCTCATAATAGAGGATAGTTTTTAAAATGATTCCAAAATCTCAAATGGTAACAGAACTTCATCTCTCAATCTAATCTTGGATCTCATTGTGCTTCTTTCCGGTCTTCTTTAGGTTGCCAGTTTGTAATTCCTGTCTCTGTCCTTGCGATGTATCCAGCCAAGTTCCATTTGAGTTTTTTGATTGTGACCAGTGTTTAGGAATTTTGTTTTCTATCTAATTTCGTTGTTTTTCTTGTCCCTTTTTGTTTTTGCTCAGATGGTATCTTTCCATGGCAGTTTGAACATCAATTTTTACTCGTTCTAAGTTGCTGTCATCCTTGTTTTATTGCCATGTGTGATATGGGGAGAACACCCTTGTTGTAAAATTGTTTAACACAAGAAGACTTCTGCTTATGTTTTTCATGATACTTGAATTTGTGAAGGGTTTCTCAATAAAGAGAGGTGCTCGAAGTACAAATGCACTGTCTGTGGATCAAATTCAAATTTGATCAAATAAAAAAATGTTCAAAAACAGAAGAGTTGGCTTGCAACATGTTGACTGTGCAGGGTAGGTATTCTATGAATACCATCTAGTTGTGAATATGTAATGGCACATTATGATCAATTATAATTATCAGTGAGTGGTGAGTTTGTAGTTGTCCATATCCCGGTAAGTAATCCTGATCAAACCGAGTGATGACATCCCCACACCTCCTCCCCCTCTCCCTCCCCTCACCCATCTCCTCAAAATCCCCCTTCAACCATCACCCTAGCTAACAATACCTGTGACAACCCCACACCACACACCACTCTCTTTCCTCCTCTCTACCATCCTCTCCTAATCCCCTATCAACCATCACCCTAACTAACAATACCCACACCCATCTCTCTGTTCAACTTTGGTGGCCTTGGTTTTTGAGGCATCCCAATTTTCCAAAAACAAACAAACAAACAAACCATCAACCATCACCCTAGCTAACAGGACCCACAACCAACCTCCACCCTTCTCTCCCCCCCCCCCCTTACTCCTCCTTTTCCTCCCCCTTACTCTCCACCATGCCCTCGCAATCCCTCTACAACCATCACCCTAGCCAACAATATGCATGAATACCCCACATCATCCCCCAGCAAACATCACCCTAGCTAACAATACCAACGACGAACCCAAACACCCCTCCCCTCCAACATCCCCAATCATTATCGGAATCCAAGTAGCTTGGAATGCACTGTCTCTATGTACTGTCGCCAGCAGGATCACAGTGAGTTCACAATGTGATGTCACTGGCATATTCAAAAATCGACACTCTATGGCTTTTTCAGCACTTTATGATTCACAAATAAAATAAAATAAAACCCCCTTCAAATTAGACTGATTAATGATTGTAAATGGTTTTCCGAAGAAAAAAAAATTGCATTTGGGTTTCCCTGCAAGGGTATTTTGGGTCTTCGGTGTCTTTTCAGTCTTTTTGGTCTTTTTTATATTTTGAGTGTTTTTGTCTTTGGGATCTTTAAGGATATTTTGGGTCTTTGGGGTCCATTGGGTCTCTGGGGTCTTTTCGGTGTTCGGGTATTTTGGGTATTCAGGGTCTTTTTTTTTTTTTTTTTTTTTTTGTATACTGAATCGAGGCTCGTGAAAGAGCTAACATTTATTTCACAAACAAATCAACCAGACAAACAAAATATACAAAAGAGGGAGCGGAAGACAAGATGGGGAGAGAAGGGGAAGCACACAACCACAACATTTGAGAGCAGGGAGAAGTGTGGGAGGGAGAGGGCATGGGGGCAGGAGGTGTGGGAAGGGGAGGGGGGGGGGGAAGAGGTATAAAACACATGGGGACCGAAATTAGCGGGGGTAGAAAAGATCAAGGTTTTGGATGGGGGAGGATAAGAGATGGTGGTGAACAGCTGTTTTAAAGACCTGGAGGGTGGAGTGGGATTGAAGAGAGTGAGGGAGTTTGTTCCAGAGGCGGGAGAAAAGAGGAATGAAGGAGTGAAGGTGAGCAGAAAGTCTTGATTTTGGCAGTTTAACCATAAGAGGGTTGCAGGCAGATCTTGTGCGACCTGTAGGAATATTTGGGGGACAGAGCACAGACAGAGCAGGGGGAGCAAGGCCGGAGAGGAGTCGGTAGAAGACAGAAAGACCACCAAGCTGCCTGCGGTGAGAGAGTGAAAGGCCCTTGGAGTTAGCTTCATCGCGGGAGATTCCAATGATTCTGAACGCTTTGGTTTCAACAGCGTGAAGACGGGCTCGGTGTGAGGCAGGAGCACCAGACCAGAGGGGAGAGCAGTATTCCATAGAGCTGCGGATGAAAGCCTTGTATGTGGTGAGGAGCTCAGGTGTGCCAAGGAAGGACTTCACACGATGGAGGATGCCCAGTCGGCGACTGGCTTTGGAGGCCAGATTTGAAACGTGGTTTTCCCAGGAAAGATCATGGCAAATAGTGAGACCCAAAAGCTTGAGTGACAGAACTTCTTGGAGAGGATTATTCAGAAAGTGG
The DNA here is from genome assembly GCF_964187855.1 of Myxine glutinosa. NCBI lineage: Eukaryota > Metazoa > Chordata > Myxini > Myxiniformes > Myxinidae > Myxine > Myxine glutinosa. The sequence continues at coordinate 444,423,806 of NC_136261.1, read as the reverse complement.
ATGGGAGGGTTTTCCAGTCGGTCTTTTCGGAGAGACATCGTAAGAGTGTGAGATTTATCAGGATTGAAAGACATGTTCCATTTGTTTGCCCAGTCTGTGATTTTGTCCAGGTCTGCAGTGAGTGAGGAGGCTGCAGACGGCCGATCTGAGGGATGAGGAATGGAGCAACAGAGAGTATAGTCGTCAGCAAAGAGATAGAGAGGATTTTCAAGAGAGTCAGAGAGATCATTGGTGAAGACCAGAAAAAGCACAGGGCCCAGAACACTACCTTGGGGAACTCCAGCCTGAACAGGAAGAGGAGATGAGAGAAATCCATTCAGGGCCACACGTTGACTATGACCAGAGAGGAAGTCCGCCAGCCATGCGTGGAGATTTCCATGGATACCAAAGGAGGAGAGTTTGGTGAGCAGAGCAGGGTGCCAGACCGTATCGAAGGCACGTGAAATGTCAAGGGAGACAGCTCTAATTTCCCGTTTGGCGTTGAGGACCTCCATCCATTGTTGAGAAAGCAGAAGCAGCATGTCCAGAGTAGAGTGACCAGGTCTGAAACCAAATTGATGATCAGAGATCAAGCCATTGGAGAAGAGGAAAGATTTCATATCTGAAGCAATGATGGATTCCATGACTTTGCTGATAATTGGGAGAAGGCTGATTGGTCTCTAGTTGCTAGGATCTGTTTTTGCACCTTTTTTTGTGGAAGGCGGTGATGTTGGCTGATTTCCAAGCAGATGGCAGATGACCTTGAGCAAAAGAGAGGGTGAAGAGAACAGAGAGAGGGAGTGAATGAGTGGAAGAAAAGGATTTTAGGACCCGTGGGCTGATGCCGTCGGGTCCAGTTGCAGAATCAGAGTCGAGGGTTGACAGAAACTTTTCCACCTTGTCATGAGGAAAGGACACAGAGTCCAGGAGCAGCTGGGCACGACTGGGTACGGTGGGTACAGAGAGGGATGGGTTTGGGACACAAGATTTAGAGGCAAACACAGAGTTGACATATTCAGCTTTTTCACATGCGGAGTCAGCTGTGTAGCCATTTGAGGGGTTAATGGAGGGGATGGAGGAGGATCAAACACCAGAAACAGATTTGACCAGACGCCACCAGGATTTGGAAGAGGGAGACAGATAAGAGAGTTGGGTCTTGAGAACGGAGAGATATTGTTTCCTGGCTCTCCTGAGGGTGGACACACACTTGTTTCGGGCTTTGTGAAAGGAAATGAGATATCCTTCCATTGGATTTGCTTTCCAGGAGACAAAGGCAAGTTGTTCCTGGGCAACAGCCTCACCACAAGATTCCATGTAACATGGATGGGAGGAAGAGTATGACAACTGAAGACGAGATGGGATAAATCTGTGCATGAGAGAGAGAGCAATTTACTTTGGAAGAATTCCCTGGATGAGTTGATGTCAGAGGCGGTGGAGATGGGAGACCAGTCCAGATGATTGATGGCTGCTTGAAGACCGTGCCAGTTGGCCTGAGTGAAATGCCAGACTTGTCGATGCTGAGGGGGCTCCCTGAGAATGGTCAGAGAGATGCCCACTTTAACAAGCACATGATCAGATTAGCCCATTGGAGCAGAAGAAGAGCAGCAGACATTTTCAGGGAAGTTAGTCATAACCAAGTCCAGAAGATAAGATGCTCCGTTGACTGAGATCCGGGTCGGGAAATTGACAGATTGTGTCAGTCCCATTGAGTCGCAGAAGTCCTTTGCTGAGGAGCCATGGCTGGTGAGAGAGGAACCCACACCCAACCAACTGGCATGGTGACAATTGAAATCACCACATATGAGGAAGAGAGAGTTGGGATGAGTAGATAGAAGTTGGTCCATATTATCAGACAGTGAGATGTAGATGGAGTCATCACTGTTTGGTGGACGGTACAACACACATATGAACAAGAGTTGGGAGCCAAGGGGAAGCCATAGCCAGAGGTATTCCTGGGGGTGTGGTGGAGAGAGGGCAGTGCAGGGTGAGTGCAAGGCGAGTGCAGGTTTTAAAAAGTTGACCTCAAGGTGACCATTGACCTAAAAAATCAATAGGTTTCTCAGTTGTGACTGCCTCTACAACTTGATAACGTTTCATGACTATCAGGTTGGAATTGTAACTTGTGGGCAATTCAAAAACAGAAACAAGAAATCTGTCATGCATGGAACGATAATTGGGAAATCCCTGAAATAGGTTGTTGGCCTTTGGCTGATGTTGACCTTTTGGCATATGTTGACATAGAAAATAGGTGGCTGAATTCATTCTCCTGGTATGCAAATCTTCTTTAAATTTCAAGTGAATCGGATAAAAATTGAGGATTTTTAGAAATCTGCTAATATTGTTGATCTTTGGCCTATCCTGACCTTTTGACCTCAAAATCAATGGGTTTGTTTTTCCTCATGGCCAACTCTATGATTTGGTGAGGTTTTGTAAAGATCAGTGGTTTGTGCCCAGGGTTTGTGCCCAGTGCCCCAAAAAATGTAAATCCACCTCTGCCTGACTGACCACACACTGACTGACTGACTCACTCACATATCCACTCATTCACTGTGAATCACTCACTCACCCACTGACTAAGTGACAACTCACTCACACAACAACTCATACTCACTGACACACTGACTGACTTCATCACATACTGTCTGACTGTCTCACTTACAGTCACGTGAAAAAGTAAGTACACCCCACGTAAAGTTTTGACTTTTTCAACATATTTCAACATACAGCTATTTCTTCTTCATTTCCACAATATTGATAGATAAAGGTGATATAATATAACAACTATCATGAAACATTTACGTTTTGTAGTCCATTGTATAATTTAAATAAACATAAATGCAAATTTCGCATGTGGAAAAAGAAAGTACACCCCTACATTTATCACTACTTCAAATACCTAAAATTAGAATCAGGTGCACCAGCTCAGGTGCAAATGATAAAAACATCGTCAGAGAGGATCTTGGAGGAACCTGTCTTATTTAAAACTCAGACATTTAGTTTGGTTTTCTCTTTGTTGTTGAAGTGTGCGGCATCACCATGCCCAGATCAAAAGAGCTCTCTGATGCCTTCAGAAAGAAGGTTATAGATGCCTACGAGTCTGCGAAGGGATTAAAAAAGATCTCCAAACAATTTGAAATCAATCATTCGACTGTCCAGAAGATCATCGACAAGTAGAGAAGATTCCAAACAACTGCCAACTTGTTCAGGCCAGGCCGACCCAGCAAGTTCAGCCCGAGAGCAGACCGCAAGATGCTGAAAGAAGTCTCTAAGAACCCCAGAATGTCATCAGGTAGCTCTTGCCACTGTTGATGTCAAAGTGCACGAGTCTACCATCAGAAAGAAGCTGCACAAATTTGATCTACATGGGAGGTGTGCCAGGAGGAAACCTTTACTGTCCAGAAAGAACATCAGGGCAAGACTAAAGTTTGCAAATGAACACCTCGGCAAAGACCAGCACTTCTGGAACAATGTGCTCTGGACAGATGAGTCAAAGGTAGAGCTATTTGGCCACAGTACCAGAAGACATGTTTGGCGAAAACCAAAGACAGCATTTGACCACAAGAACCTGATACCAACTGTAAAGCATGGTGGTGGAAATATTATGGTTTGGGGCAGCTTTGCTGCATCAGGGCCTGGGCAGCTCACCATCATATAATCCACTATGAATTCTTCATTGTACCAGAGGGTGCTTGAGGAGAATGTGAGGCCATCTGTCGGAAAGTTGAAGCTCAACCGAAGGTGGACCTTGCAACATGACAATGACCCTAAACATACCAGTAAATCCACCAAGGAATGGCTGAAAAGAAAGAAATGGAGGATTCTGGAATGGCCAAGTCAAAGCCCGGATCTAAATCCCATCGAGATGTTGTGGGGGGATTTGAAACGAGCTGTGCATGCAAGAAACCGCTCAAACATCGCACAGCTGAAAGAATTCTGCATGGAGGAGTGGGCAAAAATTTCTCCCAGTCGATGTCAGAGACTGGTAGACAGTTATAACAAACGCCTACTTGAGGTTGTTTCTGCCAAAGGGAGCAATACCACCTATTAGAGCCAAGGGTGTACTTACTTTTTCCACATGTGAAATTTGCATTAATGTTTTTTTAAAATTTTAATGGACTACAAAATGTAAATGTTTCATGATATTTGTTATATTATATCACCTTTATCTATCAATATTGTTGAAATGAAGATCAAATAGCTGTACGATGAAATATGTTGAAAAAGTCAAAACTTTACATGGAGTGCACTTACTTTTTCTCGTGACTGTACACCCACCCACTCACTCACATGCACACTCATTGACTCACACTGACTCACTCAACTCAATGACTAACTCACACAATGCACTCACTGTCTGCCTCACTGACTCGCTCACACTCACTGACTTCTCAATGACTGACGGACTCACTGATTCACTCTGAATGTCTCTTACACCCACTCACTCACTGACTCACTGACTCACTCCATTCACACACACACACACACACACACACACACACACACACACACACACACACACACACACACACACACACACACACACACACACACACACACACACACACACACACACACTTACCGATGGATGAACACTGCTCGATCGATAAGTTTACTGGACTGAGGTCCAGGTGAGCTAAAAACGAGCTTGTTACCTGGTAAAAAGGAAGGCAAGTTTTAGGAAGCCTTTTTAACATCACACGAATGTCGGTACACGTGGTCATCGGGGGGAGTGACATTTATTTTATATCAATAAATTATATTAAAAACGGGGAATATCAATTAAATATTTTAATTATAAAAGGACAAAATATCAATTAATTATCTCATAATTTCTACCTCAAATTCAGTGTTACGTCACATAATGTCGGATATGATTTTACATTGATCATTTCACAGGGAAGCACATGATTATTAGATTCGATGAAACTTGCGTTGTAATGCAAATATACAATGTATTATACAAATGTACAATGTACAATGCAAGTGTGCACGTCACGGACGTTGTTACGGATGTTAACTTGTTACATTACGCATACACCACCTGGTGGGTGATTATGGCATGCATGGTAATACGGTGGGGATGTACTTCTGGCGTCACTTCCGGGCTGCACGTGGACCATGGCTTGCTTGAACTGACATCGGCTCCGTGTTCTTTTCCACAAGCGGCTGAAACGGTGATCGGTTCGGATCTTCTGAGGAAAAGGTTTGTTCGGAGTTTCTCATTTTATTATTAATACTGAGAAAGATCTGTAAAACGATCATTTGAAGCGATTCTTCATAATATTAATAGAGATAGGGCGAACATTATGATTATACATAGCACGATATGACAAAGAGATGTGGATGGATTATGACGAAACGAGGGGATGAGATGGGTTGATCAGAAGAAGAAGAAGTAGCTGATTAGATTTAGGTTCAGGTCCGAATCCAGATCCGGTCTATCAGTGGATACAAAACGTTACCTGTTTATCCTGTTGGAGGTTTGTGCGATACCGAGTGTCATTATATTTTGTTACCTGTGCAACTAATCCTGTTGTTGGCTTAATCTCATGTTTAATGTGGCTGATTTAAGATGTTAGTGAAGCGCGGTGTTACGCGCGCTGCTTGTAAGCAAGGAGGAAGCGGACAAAGCGGTAAGTTGTAAGAGTCTTTATTCAAGAGCTCCACTGTAACAATGGAGCGTTCCGGGCTGCGCGCCAGGTGTGTATCCCGCGGCCACGCCTACCCCTCGGGCGTGGCCGCCGCCCACTTGGTGTGCGGTATAATGTCCTCGCGCCAGTGAGCTTTTGTGTCCGCCACATTAGGGTCACGCCGTTAAAATAACACCAGGTAGGTTGAGTCAGCTCGTCCTCCTTTTGAAGTCGGCAAAATGAGCACCAGGCTCCCGGAAACAGGGGGCACTGCATCAGCGGCGCACGAAACTGGAAGTGGGTTGTTTTTGAGGCAACAGGTCTTCGGTCACGTTGTAGGAGCTGTGCTCCAATGCAAATCGGAAGAATGGACGCGACAAAAAGCTGGAATTCGTCCGAGTTTCTTTATTGTGTAAAATCAACTCGGGTACTCTGAAAAGCCCGTTTATCGGGCAGCAATATATATACACATTATCCTGGAGCGTTTGCCCGGGAAAGGCGAGACCGGGCATGCCCGGGCGTCCTGGGCAAAACCTGGAAAGGCGAGTCTGGACATGCCCGGGCGTCCTGGACGAGCCCTGGAAAGGCGAGGCTGGGCGTCCTGGGCGAACCCTGGAAAGGCGAGTCTGGACATGCCCGGGCTTCCTGGACGAGGCCTGGCAAGTCGAGAGCGGGCATGCCCGGGCGTCCTGGGCAAGCCCTGGAAAGGCAAGACCGGGCGTGCCCGGGCGTCCTGGGCGAGCCCGGCATGGTGATCGCTCCGCATCCTCGGTAGGTGCAAGGCGATTGTGTATACCCAGCGGTAGCCGCTACACACGTCCCCCCAGAATTGACTTGCACCGGCAGGGTCAGTTTAAGGGGGGTCCTGATGACCCGGCCGAAGCGACCCCTGGCGGGTCGTGGGGGGGGGGGGGTCCGGTGTGGTGGTGGGTGGTCGAGTGGGGGGCACCGTGGATGGGGGGCGGCCTCACCGCGGCAGAAGGGCCAACCGTGGCGGTTGGTCGATGTCCAGGTGCGCCGGCTTGAGGCGGTCCACCGCAATACAGTCCGACCTGCCGCCAATGTCGATGACGAACGACTTGTCGTCCCGTCGCAGGACCCGGAAGGGCCTGTCATATGGTGGCCGGAGTGGCCCCCGATGTGCGTCATGATGCACAAAAACGTACTCCGCTGTGCGAAGCGCTGGGGGGACGTAGGACTGGGGGTCACCGTGGTGGGACGTTGGCACGGGGGCAAACCGTCGGGCGGTCTCCTGGAGGTCCGAGCGATGGTGAGCTGCGGACCAGGGACTGGTAGAGTCGGGCACGAATTCGCCCGGGATGCATAGCGCCTGGCCGTAGACAAGCTTGGTGGTGGACGCCCGGAGGTCCTCCTTGGGGGCCGTGCGGAGGCCCAAAAGGACCCACAGCAGCCGGTCGGCCCAACCGCCGTCCTGAAGGCCGGCCATGAGCGCGGCCTTCATGGAGCGGTGGAACCGCTCGCACAACCCGTTGGCTTGGGGGTGGTAGGCCGTGGTACGGTGGAGCTTGACCCCCAGGTTGCGGGCGACCGCGCCCCACAGCTCGGAGGTGAACTGCGGTCCGCGGTCCGACGAGATGTCCGCTGGTGCGCCGAAGCGGGCGACGCAGGTGGCGATGAAAGCCTTCGCCACGTCGGCGGTGGTGGTGGAGACGAGGGGAACGGCCTCCGGCCACCTGGTGGTCCTGTCCACCATGGTGAGCAGGTGTGTGAAACCCCGTGATGGGGGGAGGGGGCCCACCAGGTCCACGTTGACGTGGTCGAAACGTCATTCGGGCACGGTGAAAGGTGCCAGCGGGGCCTTGGTGTGTCGGTGGACCTTGGCCTTTTGGCAGGCTGTGCAGGTGCTGGTCCAATCACGGACGTCCCGTCAAAGGCCGTGCCAGACGAATCGCGCCAACACCAGCTTCTGGGAAGCTTTCCGGCCCGGGTGGGAAAGGCCGTGGAGGGAGGCGAAGATGCGGCATTGCCAGGTAACGGGCACGATGGGGCAAGGCTGGCCTTGGGAGACGTCGCAGAGCAGGACAGTGTCCGCAAAGGGGATGTCGGCCAGGCAGAGGACCGTGTCCGCCTCCCGGAGGGCTTGCACCGTGGTGTCGGTGGTTTGGTCAGCAGCCATAAGCGCGAAGTCCACGCCGAGGTGGACCGCATTCGCGCTGGCCCGAGAAAGACAGTCGGCCACGGCGTTGTCTTTGCCGGTGACGTGCCGGATGTCCGTGGTACACTCCGACACGGCGGAGAGGTGGCGCTGTTGGTGGGCCGACCACGGCTCCGTGACCTTGGCCATTGCGTAAACCAACGGCTTGTGGTCGACGAATGCCGTGAAGGGTCGGCCCTCCAGGAGGTGGCGGAAATGGCGAACGGCCAGGTGTAGACCGAGGAGCTCGCGGTCAAACGTGCTATATTTGAGCTCGTTTGGCCGGAGTTGCCGGCTGAAAAAAGTGAGTGGCTGCCAAACCCCGTTCAGGCGTTCACCCATTGCTCATGTACAGCGCCCACCGCGTAGTCGGAGGCATCCGTGGTGAGGGCGATGGGAGCGTTGAGCACCAGGTGAGCGAGCAGTGTTGCGTCGGCGAGGGCCCGCTTTGAGTTTTTAAAGGCCGCATCCATGGCTGCGGACCAGACGACGTCGTGCTTGGCCGGCTTGCCCCGGAGGGCTTCGTAGAGGGGCCGCATAAATTGAGCAGCGCGGGGCACGAAGCGGTGATAGAAATTCACCATTCCAAGGAATTCCTACAGGGCCTTTATGGAGCGGGGACGCGGAAACGTGGCGATGGCCTCGACCTTGGTTGGCAGCGGCACGGCCCCGTTCTTGGTGATGTGGTGGCCCAAAAAATCAATGGCCGTCGTGCCGAAGTGGCATTTGGCCGGGTTGACGATGAGGCCGTGCTCGCTGAGGCGCCCGAACAGTGTTCGGAGGTGGAGGAGGTGCTCAGCCCGGGACGTGCTGGCGACGAGGATGTCGTCCAGGTAAATGAAGAGGAATGGCAGGTCGCGCAGCACGCCGTCCATAAGGTGCTGGAACGCCAAAGCCGCGTTCTTGAGGCCAAACGGCATTCACAGGAATTCGAATCGGCCGAACGGCATGATGACGGCCGTTTTTGGGACGTCGGCCGCCCTGACAGGTACCTGGTGGTATCCCCGTATCAGATCGATCTTCGAAAAAATGACCCGCCCTGCCAAACGGGCGGAGAAGTCTTGGATGTGTGGGATCGGATACCTGTCGGGGGTGGTAGCGTCGTTAAGGCGGCGGTAGTCGCCACATGGGCGCCAGCTGCCCCCTGGCTTTGCGACGATGTGTCGTGGCGAAGCCCACGCGCTATCGGAGCGCCACACGATGCCGAGGTGTTCCAAATCGTCGAACTCGGTTTTGGCCACGGCGAGCTTGGCTGGGTCGAGGCGGCGGGCTCTGGCATAGACCGGCGGGCCCGTGGTTGGTATGTGGTGCTCGATCCCATGTTGTACTGCGATGGCCAAAAACATCGGCCGCGTGAGGGCCGGGAACTCCGTGAGCAGGCGAGCAAACTCGTTCGCCACCAGGAGGGCGCATGCCAGCTCGGTCGGTGCGGAGCTGCTCAATGTGCATGCCAGGGAGCTGAAGGTCTCGGCGTTGACGAGGCGACGCCATTTGACGTCAACCAGCAGCCCGTGTGCGCAGAGGAAGTCGGCGCCTAGCAGAGCCATGGGCACGCTTGCGGTTACAAAAGTCCAATTAAAGCGTTGGCTGCCGAAGCAGAGGGTGACGTTGCGTGGGCCGAAGGTGTGGATGGCCGATCCGTTGGCCGCAACCAAGGAGGGGCCGCAAACCGCGGACTGCCTGTCCTAATCGGAGGCGGGTATGACGCTCAGTTGGGCACCGGTGTCACACAGGAAGCGCCGTCCGGACGCTTTGTCCCTGATGAAAAGTAAGTTGCCCGTGTGGCCGGCGCTCATGGCTGGTAATGAACGCCGGCCCGGCAGTTTTCCCCGACTTGCCGAAGGTGCACGGGGGTTGGCATGTCCGAGCCTTCTGTCCGAACCTGGCATGATAGTAACACCACGCTTGGTCAGGTGGAGGCCCCGGTCGTCGTGCTGGAGATGGTCGGCGCGGCGTAGCGGCCGCCAATTGCGTCGGTAGCTCAGTCGTCGACCGTGCCGGGTGCTCGGGCGCCATGGGCGTTGCTTCGGACGGCGGTGGGCTCCAGGTCGCTGCTCCGATGCGTTGGCCTGCCGCGGAGATCTTGTCGGCTTCCCTGGCGAGGGCGCAGGGATCCATGATCGTCGTGCTTGCCAGGGCGAGGCGTACCTGGCTAGGCAGCTGACGGAGGAACAGCTCCCGGAACAGGAAAGCCGGAGAGTGCTCGCCGAGCAGCGAGAGCATGTAGTCCATTCGCTCGGACGGGCGCGTGTCGCCGAGCTCGGGCAGGTCGAGCAGGCGCCGTGCGCGTTCCGCCGATGAGAGGGCGAAAGCGTCGAGGAGGAGCTTTTTAATCACGTCGGGGTCACCAATGTAGGAGCTCTGCTCCAACGCAAATTGGAAGAATGGACGCGACAAAAAGCTGGAATTCGTCCGAGTTTCTTTATTGTGTAAAATCAACTCGGGTACTCTGAAAAGCCCATTTATCGGGCAGCAATATATATACACATTATCCCGGAGCGTTTGCCCGGGAAAGGCGAGACCGGGCGTGCCCGGGCGTCCTGGGCGAAACCTGGAAAGGCGAGTCTGGACATGCCCGTGCGTCCTGGACGAGGCCTGGCAAGTCGAGAGCGGGCATGCCCGGGCGTCCTGGGCGAGCCCGGCATGGTGATCGCGCCGCTTCCTCGGTAGGTGCAAGGCGATTGTGTATACCCAGCGGTAGCCGCTACAACGTGACATAAATCATCAATTTTCAACAGATTCACTTAATGTGTATTTATATTTATATTCTTGGGCAAAATGCAAGGGGTATAGAAAAGGCCCCTCTATATGGTATGTGCCATGTGGCAAACCATAGAAAAGGCCCCTCTGTATGGTATGTGCCATGTGACAAACCATAGGCATAGAAAAGGCCCCTCTATATGGTATGTGCCATGTGGCAAACCATAGAAAAGAAGGGACATTAAAAAAAAAATCGTGTACATGCTGGACTACCCTCATTTTAATAGGAGGAACCAAGTAATGCTCTCGTCTAGTGTCTAGACTAGGTTACAAAGTTCACATAAAGGGGAGCCCTACATCTGGCAAATAAAATACATTCATGTATCACGTCACTTCTTCATGCAGCTGCATGAATCAAATTGGCATTTCCCCCAAGAATGAATGCGAGCAGAACGGACAGCCCTACAAGTTCTTACCACATTGGACTAAATACAAAATAAAAAACAAACTTCTCTGTTTCTTAAAATACACAGTTTTGTTCAAAAAGGGTGACTTTTTATTAGAAAGGGGATTCTTGTGTGTGTGTGTGTGTGTGTGTGTGTGTGTGTGTGTGTGTGTGTGTGTGTGTGTGTGTGTGTGTGTGTGTGTGTGTGTGTGTGTGTGTGTGTGTGTGTGTGGAGGCAATTTTAAACAATCCAGAGACACGTGATTGTTTAAAGCAGCTTCAAACACAATATGTTATTGTTGCAATTGACAAAGCAAATAATAATATTGCATTTGTATGTAAAACATTCTACATTCAAACACTTTTGGAAGAATTGGGCTTGGACACGGGAATTTCAAAGACCTACAAAATAAGTAACGATAACAAAACAGACTTGATACAACACCATACAAATCACTCAACGGTGAGAAGACTGTTAGTTCCGGATAAACACCATAAATTACCATTCATTTACTGGATCCCAAAAATGCACAAACACCCTTGTAAGATGAGGTTCATCATCGCAAGTAGAGAATGTAGTTTGAAACCTTTGTCGGGCAGTATTACAGCGGCAATGAAACTAATCTATAAATGTTAAAAAAACTACCATGAAAAAGTGAAGGTTTATTCTGGTATTAAGAAATTCTGGATCATTGACAATTCCAAACCGGTAATCGACAGTGTCCACAACATTAATAACAAGGGTAAAGCAAAATGTCTTTCAACCTTTGATATTTCCACATTGTACACAAACATTCCACATGACAAGCTGGTAACCGCATTAGACAGAGTAATAGATAAAGCATTTGCAGGAGGTAATAGAGTATACATTAATGTATATCAAAACAGAGCACACTGGTCTGTAAAGAATAATCAATATTCATGTCGTTTTTCAAAAAGTAAACTCAAAGAAAGTATTCGATTTCTGCTAAACAACAGTTTCTTTGCATTTGGCAACAAGATACTCCAGCAGACAGTGGGCATACCCATGCGCTCAGATCCGGCCCCTTTCTTTGCAAATTTGTTTCTGCACATGTACGAGTTTGATTGGGTCCAGAACATGTGCAGGAATAAATTAACAACTGCACGAAGATGCGGAAACATCTTCAGGTTCATTGATAATTTGTTGGCAATTAATGATGGATTTATATTTGAGCAGCTTCATGATGACATATATCCAAAATAACTTGAATTAAAAAAGGAAAACCAAACTTCCACTTCAGTTTCCTTTTTAGAATTACAAATTGACATCCATAATAATAAATTTCACACCAAATTATTTGATAAACGAGATGCATTTCCATTCCACATTGTCCGAATGCCTTTCTTAGACAGCAACATTCCCAAAAAGCTATTTTATGGTGCGGTTGCAGGTGAAATAATTAGGACTGTAAGAGCAACCACACACAGCTCTGAACTGGTCAATAAATTACAACAACTAGTCAGACGTATGTTAGCGCAGGGAGCTACAGTCGGTCGATGAAAACAAGTTTTCTTTAAAATCACAAAACGACACCAAATCGAATTAGTGAAATACAATACGAATATAAAAAATATTATTCATGAGATCTTTATGTAAATACAGTACAATATAATAATTAAATATACTACAAATCAGTTGTTAGGAATCAGTGGTTGCTAGGATACGACAGCATGCCAAAAACCGTTATGAATGACAGTTTGAACATTCGAAGTGTACAATATAATATTATATTACAGTACAATATAATACAAGTACAGTACAATATAATATTATTCATGAGATCTTTATGTAAATACAGTACAATATAATAATTAAATATACTACAAATTAATGTTGCTAGGAATCAGTGGTTGCTAGGATACGGCAGCATGCCAAAAACCGTTATAAATGACAGTTTGAACATTCGAAATAGAGTTTGATCGAGAGGTAGGTGGTGTGGTCATGCTGTTTGGTCGATTGATGTATTTAATGGTAAGATGTGAATGATTTAATGATATTATCATATTATAGAGTGTGTAAGGAAAGTTATAAATATATGATAACACATTAAATCCTATTGTGAGTAAAGTTGGAATAAGTGATGTTGCATTGATGGGTTGACTGACTGCCTGGACGCAACTGAGGTTGTGGATCCACTGATTTACCATCAATTGATGTGGATCTATGATCGAGGTTGTGGATCCGCTGTTTGGAGAGGTGCTGGGCTGAAAGGATTGAAACCTCGAGGAAGAACGGTGCCCAGCTGATGATCCGTGCAGTCGGGAAACAAATAAATTGCTTACAGGTTAAGGTTCTTGCTTTAGGTGGAGAAACTATGTTTGAGGTTTACAATTTAAATAAAGTTGAATTGGGATGTTGTAAAATTAACATCATTTAAAACAATCCTTTAAATTATTTAAGTTTAGGAACAACCGATACTGTACAATTAATTGTGTGTGTGTGTGTGTGTGTGTGTGTGTGTGTGTGTGTGTGTGTGTGTGTGTGTGTGTGTGTGTGTGTGTGTGTGTGTGTGTGTGTGTGTGTGTGTGTCTGTGAATGAAAGAGAGGGATAGAATTGTGAGGAACAGAAATGAAAAAACGAGATGTTTGTGTGTGTATATATCTATGTGTGCGTGTATGTATCTATGTTTGTATGCGTGTGTGTGTGTGTGTGTGTGTGTGTGTGTGTGTGTGTGTGTGTGTGTGTGTGTGTGTGTGTGTGTGTGTGTGTGTGTGTGTGTGTGTGTGTGTGTGTGTGTGTGTGTGTGTGTATTGTTGCAGATCTCACCGTCGGCCCTTTTCCCCTTACCAAGGGGGGATTAATCCCCTTGTCTGTGACTGACCGACGTGAGTCCTGAAGCTGCCCAGCTCCCTCCAGAGAGGCAGGTGAGCAACCTCGTTCACGACCGCGGACAAGATGTTAATTGCCGAGTGGATTAGCAGCCGCGGCACGAACCATTAGCAAGTAACTAGACCCAATTCTTAAACGTTGGCCAAATCGTGCCACAGATATTCAATTGGGAAAAGACAAGGACAAACGGATGTGACGAAACCAGAAGGTAAGGGCGAACAAATATAATTTATTACTACTATTTACAAGACCAAAGAAACCAAGGAAGAAGGAAAAATACGAAAAGAATTTACAGAAGAAGAAGACACAGTGCAATACTAGCTAACCTATACAAGCTTACTTATACCCCAGGACAAGACACACAAAACAGATGACAACCAGACTTACACGAATGGGGAATGAAGGCAGGAACGAATGGCTGGAAGGGGGAGAAAGGTTCAGCTGGAGCTTGCTCCCGCCCGGGACGTCGGGCTGGACCTCGTCGGCCACCGATGCCACCGCAATCTGGTTCCCGCGTAGCAGTGGGTCGAAGCTGCGTGTCACAGGGGGGCTGGACTATGGTGGTCTCAACTGCGGTGGTTTCAAAGCTGTGGTTGGTTCAAACACGCATCCCAGCTCCTCCTCAACTGGACTCCGGTGGACTGCTCACTCATCTCCCTTTCGGTGGACTCCTAGCTCATTGGAGGTCGCTCGCTTATCTCGGTCATCGGTCATCTGACTCCCCAGTCCTTCCGCACCCCCTTTTATGAGGCGCGTCGCTATCAAGCCGCCGGCCTCTTAGAAACGCCCATCGGTGAGCTCGCCTCGGCCTTGATTGGTCGCGAGGGCTCACCGATCCCGCCCCTCGATGAGGCGCTGGCAGGGCCACGCCTTGTTCCCGGCACTTAGCTGACTCCTCCCACCTTCTTCTCCGAGCTGGCTGCGTGCTCAATGGCGGCAAATGCAGTTGGCAATGCGAATCGCTGGTGATGTTGCCAATAACCCCACCCAAAGTTACTGGCACTTTGAAGATGCCATGGGGGCGTCGGAGGGATCTATCTTATTTCATTCGATGCAATGCAGTGTCAACTAGTGGGAAACAGAGCCTTAAACGACATAGAATAAGAAATAACTATTTAGAAGGGTATATGATTCTCTACATGCATGCGATGGATTAACTAAGGGGACGACCTATGATCTTTACACTTAAACGGAGGTATTTACAACAATTCTCAAATCCGCAACAATATATATATATATATATATATATATATATATATATATATATATATATATATATATATATATTATATATATATATATATATAATATATATATATATGTACTAGCAGAAGTACCCGGCATTGCCGGGCGGGGGAAGGGAGGGTAGGGGGGAGGGGTAAAGGGGAGGGGGAGGGGGGGGAGGGGTAAAGGGGAGGGGGAGGGGGGGGAGGGGCATTAATTAAAGGTGAACGCTCTGACTATATCCCACAATGCCTAAGATTGGGGGTGTTGATATCAGAAATGTTTCAGCCACACAGAACTAAAACATAAAAAACAACTTTTGTACACCTAGACGCACCAATTCTGGAGATTCGCCTGTTTTGATTAAAAAGTTTTTCCAAAATAACGTTTTTTACAAACTATGAAAGAGCATCTGGTCCAATATGTGCCTTATACAAAAAAATATAGTCACAACTTACAGCGTTCGTCATCTGTGCCCTAGAGTGCCTCGGGGTAAACCACATTGCGTGTCTGATTGTTGGGTGCCAGGATGGTGAGGTTTACTGCACTGCCGGTCCAAGAGGCAGCCACATACAGCTGACCATGTGAGAAGCAGGGGACAGAGAGGTCGACCCCTATTGTCTTGTAAGTCTGACCTTGAGCCTTATTGATGGTCATCACAAAGCATGGCTTGCAGGGAAACTGGAGTCTCCGAAACTGGAACGGCAGCTCAGAGTCTGACGGAATGAGCGGGATCCTCGACAGAAGGACGACCTCTCCTTTGTATGGTCCACAGGAGATGGTGGCCTCGATGACATTGGCATGTAGGCGAGTTATGATGCAGCGTGTACCATTGGTGGTCTTGGGTGGTTCCATGTTTCGCAGGATCATGATGGGCACACCGAGTTTCAACTTGAGGAGGTGTGGTGGCATTCCTGACAGCTCGAGAGAATTGAGAAGCTCAACAGGGTAAGTGACTGCCTCCTCGTCGCAGATGGCACTATCCACAGACTTGTATATCCTCTCATCGCCGGGAAACTCTCCCATGAGCCAGTTGTTGAGCTGGTTGACATTGGTGTTCAGCGGAGAAAGAATTGCACGCTCAGCCAGCTATTCGGACCAGACTCCATTTGTGGTCAAGCAAGGGTAGACTTCAGCCTTCAGCTCCTCCATTGTGGAGACGACCTTGCCTATTTCAGGAGGAATCTCGATCGTGTCTGGTTCGGCCGAAAATGGTATCAGTCCATTGCCTATTTCCAGGAGCAGCTTAGAAAAGACAGTGGCCCCTTCATCGCTAGGCAGGTGAGCTCGCATGTTGGTGGTCAGGTGCTTGACAGTCACATGGCGCCAGAGGTGGGACGTCCTCAGGCTGGCGTTGACAATGTTAGATCTGGTACCACTCTTGACCACTGGGAGGATCTGTCGGAAGTCTCCGCAGAGCAGTGTGGGAATTCCTCCCATAGGTTTCGCTACTCCTGTGATGTCCTGTAGTGTGCGGTCTACAGCTTCATAGGCTGACTTGTGAGTCATCGGGGCCTCATCCACAATGATGACAGCAGCATCCTTAATGACCTTGGCCAATGCTGTTCCACGCTTGATGCTGCATGTTGGCTGCTCTTTGAAGTGCGTGTCGAGTGGGATCTTGAAGGTGCTGTGCAGCGTTCGTCCTCCTTGGAGCAGTGTTGCGGCAATTCCACTGGGCGCAGTAGCAAGAGCAATCTTGCCTCGTGAGCGAATTTTCTTCAGAATCGTGTTGATGACGAAGGTCTTTCCTGTGCCTCCTGGTGCATCTAGAAAGATGAGGTTGCTGCTCTTGTTGCCATTGTTGATGTTACCTTGCTGCCCCAGTTCAAGGACTGCATTGTAGACCTGATGGTGTTCATCTGTCATTTACTGTTGGAGATCATCAGCTTGGACAGCCAACTGCTCTTGGTTGTAGTCGACTTCCCTGAAGTATTCTCTCTCAAGCCTATCTTCTGTGCCCCTCTCTGGGGTAGGTAGGTCATACGAACTGAGATGACGACCGCCCATCATGATCACCTTGTCTTCGAGAGAGCAAAGCGCAGGGTTGTAGATGTGCTCGTTGTAGTCAGCAGCGGGATTGTCAACATTGCGGCGGTGCTGAAATAGGTAGTCTTCAGCAAGGATTTCACGGAACGTATCCCATAGCGTGCGTGGATTGCAAGGAAAACATGCAGTAAGGATGACTGCCATGAGACTCCGGAGGTTTGGTGCAGACTGGCTGATGCTTGCCTCATCCATAGCAAGGTGGAGGGGCTGGTCGTTTTCCAGGAGTCCCAATGCGAGACAGGCTTCACGGAAGGACAACTCTTGACCATCCACTGTCCTTAGAGCAGCGAAAGAGGATGGGCCACATACTTCAGTCAGAAGAAGTCGAACGTAGTAACAGTCTCCCTGTCTCGGACTGATGCAGTAGATGCAGCCAATTGCTGGAGTCTTCCGTATTGCATGTGGTCCTTCGACCACCACTTCTCCCCGCTTGCGGCGGGTCCACGTCTTGTGCATCTTGTCCCACGTGTAGTACTCGGGCACCTTGTGGTATTTCAGCATCTTGGCAAAATCGTCATGATTGCAGAGGTCGAAGAAGGCAGTCAGTGTAGTGGCTGGTGGTGGTTGCTCTGCTCTCTGTATGGCATTGTCCATATGGAAGTAGACTCGCTGGCCATTCTCGAGGTGGACAACTGGGCCAATGACTGGAGGGAAATGCTCGGAAATTGGGTGCTCTAGGATCGTCCAGACTGCCTCACTGCTCCCAACGTAACGTGCATTCTGCAACTTAGCTACCTCATCCACTTGACGATTTCCGGCCTCCTCATTGGCTCGCTGCAGTTCAAACACTGCCTGATCGGTCCCCTTGGTGACATACTTTGTGATATACTTGATGCTCTTGATGCTGGAGCATATCTCAACGTTGATGTGGCAGTTGAATTGGCGGAGGAGGAACGGGTTGTAGGGTACCACCCACTGATTGGTGACTACCTGTACCACCCGTTTTCCCTGCTGGTGCATCTTCATCTCCCCAGTGTAACCACCATCTTCTGGCTTCAGACGTCGGTATTTGGGGTAGCTGTCATTTCCTTGCTCAGTGCTCTGGAGGAATGGCTTTGGGAAATCTTTTGAACACTTCCGGTCCTTCATGCAAGGGCTGTTCTGGTTGAGGTTTCCGCATGGACCATGGATCATATGTGCCATAACCATCATGTGCAGCTCAGGATCTTGTTCCTTGTCGGGAATCTCAGCCCTGATGACCATATCAATTTTTTCGGCCTTGACGTTGTCCTCTGGAGCGACCCATATGAGGATGTGGGCATGAGGAAGACCACGCTTCTGGTATTCAATGGTGTATAGGAAGGCTCTCATCGTCCCAAAAGCTCTCTTCTTTAGTAGCTCCATGAGCTTCTTGTGCTTTTGTCGAAAGACACGGGCAATGATGTCTGGCCGATCATGAGCTTCTTGTCCGGGCAAGAGGTTTTGCTGGACCTCGACCCATTTGGGGTTTGTTGTCATTGTTATAAAGAAGTCCGGCCTCCCCATGCGATGCACATAGGTCATGGCATCACTCTGCCTCTCATGCATCCACCTCGGGCCACCTGAGTACGTCGCAGGAAGGACCACCCTTTGCCCAACTTTGCGAGGGTCACCATCGCTGGCCATGAGACTGTCACGGAGGTTGCCGTAGTTATCAGCGAGTAAGGTCTTTTGCTCCCGACGAATAAAGCCCAGTCGCTCTGCCTCAATTTTAGAATATACATCTACCAGAAACTGCTGAAAGAGTCGTCACATCTGCAGTATGTGATTTCCCTCTCTCACCATGATGTGGTAGCTGTAGTACTGCAGCTGTGAGTTTTTGTCCATCATTTCCAGTAGCAGTCCTGGCCACCAGGTGGATAGTGTAGCCATCTGTTCCATATGGGAACACTATGGGGTACTGTAGTGCATCATAAGATGCATGCAGCTCACTTATCCTTTTGAGTGCCCCATCGCGACGTTTAAGGACAATATCTCTGGGTTCTGTTGGCTCATTGTCCATTAAGATGGCGACTTCTGGTGCAGACTGGGCATTGTAGCGGCGTGCATGCTCACCACGTGGTCACTTGTTTTCGCGGATGATTATGTGGCGCTCTTCCGAGTTATCTCCTTCTGCAAGCATATCTCTTGCAGTCTTCAGCTCACGGACCAGATGGTTATTCACGTGGAACCACTTTGTGAGCATTTCAATGATGTGTGGTTTGAGGCCGCTGTGGTTCCTGGCAGTCAGCTCTTTGGCATGCGAGTCCAGGAAGTACACCTGTAAGAACTTTGGCTGACCTTCTTCAGGCGGGAGCAAGCTGCCAATGCGGTGGAACACTTGACCTTGGATACAGAAGCTCGGGTTCCAGCCATGTATTTGAGCTTCCTTATGCCCGAAGCTCGTCATCGCAAAACTGCCATTATACGTTCGAATGTTGTGAAGGAAGTGCTTGCTGAGGAGACCTTCACCAGAGAGAAGTTCCTTCATAGACTAGTCAAATTTCTGGGAAACGTGAATTCATGAGGCATTTTTGAGTAAAAGCAAGCAAACCACTTTTTCTGGGGTAGTTTTTCGTGCTGAATACGAATCTGTTGTTTGCCAAGCCCAAAAATGCGTAATTAGGTCACTAATCAAGGTCAAAGGTCAATGAGTGCAAAATTCAAAATTTTTGAAAAAATGTTTTATTTTACATCACCTATCTGTACATTTCAATTATTTTACAGTATTTTGTCTGGTAAGGTTACTACAGCTTTTCACAATTATGAAAGTAAAGGGAATTGTGAAGGGAAAAAATCAGATTTTTGTGAATATATCCGTAATGAAGCAACTTTTCGTTTTTTGACATACTGTTTTAATTCACTTGAATTGTTGCCTTAAATACCATCAGTGAAGTGGTTTACCTGAGTCCTATATAATAGCAAGATTGTTTTCTACACTAAATGTCAAATTTTTTTTTTTTTTTTTTTTTTTTTTTTAATACAAGATCGAGGCTCGTGAAAGAGCGAAATATTTGACTAATTAGCCACTTAATTAAGGCTAACAGTCACAAGGCGCAAAGTGCACTTACATGGCACAAGGCGCAAAATGCACTTCATGGCAAACATGTTTGGAGTGCAGGCAGTTGATCATTATCACATGTATTCTTAATTGGACATGGTGGGACATGTATCACATGGACATACTGCTTCTACTCTTTCAACAATGGCTTGATGCCCTTAATGTCAGATATGAGATCAGGGCCGTCTCTCTGGACATATCTCAAGCTTTTGATACAGCCTGGTATCCCACCTTACACTCCAAACTGTCTGCGTATAGCATCAAAGGCTTACTGACTTCTTCTATTCTCGTAGCCAACGTGTGGCTCTCAACAGAATCCTTTCATCTTCTCTCTTTGTCAAGGCTAGTATGTCCTCAGGCAGTGTTCTGGGCTTGGTCCTATTCCTGATCTTCATCATTGTTGCTCTCTAATAACTCTCTGGAAAATCCCCTTTATCTATTTGCTGGTGACATCCTTCAGCCTTCAGAGAGGCAGGCTGTAGCCTCTTCCCTCTCTTCAGACTATGACAAAATCACCAGCTGGTCAAACTGACATGGTCAGTTGGTTGTCTGTCCACTGTTTTCTGGTGGGTGTCAGTTGGGGATAATTTGACCAATTGGACATGTCAGTTGGGGATACAACCCCTGATCAACTGTTATCACAGCGTAGCGGTTATTCAGGGCCCTTGCGACATGTAGTGCCCTGCGCACCATGGTGTTCAAAGTGGAATGTTCATGAGCTGGGGCTAGTATGATTGGCATATAGCCAATGGTAGTTTTGGGTGGTTCCTCCTTAGTGCTGTGCAACTGGTTGAACGTGGTCCAGGAATATCTTTCGCTTTCTCCTTGGCGAGATGCTAAGAATGCCATGTCCCGATGTTCACTGTCTTGAAGAGCACTGCCAGTATCTTTCTCCCTAAGAAACCATCCTGTTTCAACCTCACCAAACTCGGGAATGAGGGTATCCTTGTTGATGTATACCTCATGGATCTTTTCAACTGCTGTTGGTATATCCAACGTTGACGTATTGGATGGTTTGATGTCTCCAAGACCGCTTTCAGCAGATGGCCCCCTCTGCCAGGCAGCTAACTGAGTAGCGTGAAATGTATTTTTGCCATCTAGGGTAGAGTCATTGATGTCAATATTGTCGCCAGAAAAATGCACAAATCGTCCCGAAACCAGGTTGCTGGTTAACAACTGCCCCAGTTTCTTGATCAAGCGCTTTCAGAGTGTTTTCAGCCATGGCAGTGTCATACCTAAGAACCCGGTTATAGCTGATTATGTGCCCAGCATTATGGAATAGCTCAACTAATTTCTTTGATCGAGTTGACTGGTGCAGCGTCATACCCATTCCAACGTGTTTAGGCGGTGCCTTCTTGTCTCCACATACACCATAGACCATGTCTTGTCCAATGCTAAGGACCCTTGTCTTCTTCACCCAACCAGTTTCAGACATCTCACTTTCGTCAAACTCAGCATCGACACTACTTTGGCCTCCAAGCAAGATATTCACAAACATGAGTACAGATGGTGGTACACTTGCCAACTCTGCTTTTTCGCTTACATCGCAACCTTCGAATGCAGGATGTGACATGATATCACTGCGGAGTTGCAGAGCAACGTGCACTAAAGACAGAAAATGATCATCCTGTTGTCTAAATATGGGAATATAGTCTGCACTGTTCTGACCGCACACCATTTCTGAAAGAGGTATGTGACTGAAATGTCGTGGAAGAAGCAAAGTTTGTTTCTCTGAAGGCGTCAAATTTCTTAGCACAAGAAATTCATAAATGTCCCCAATGCAATTCGACAAAGTTTCTTTAAAAGTCCCCAGTCTACTAAGATACGATGTAGGAATTGTGCCGTCGCACTCACTGGCTAACTCTTTGTACCTCTCGAACACTGCAGATAGTTCAAATACGTGCCCTTTCTCAGCAGAGTGACGCAGCTCTTGACACAACCATGATATCGCCATGTCTGCTGATTTGCTTTCAGTTTCCGCCCTTTTGACATCCCTAAAGAATTTACTAAGACAGTTAACATGGTAACATGCCTCAGCTGAGATTAAATCATTCTCATTTGCAGTACGGACTAAGATGTTATGTACGAATTTAGCTTTTTCCGTAATTTCATTACTCATTTTGAAGGTTGTGACACGACTTGTCTTCTGCTTCTTGTCAAAGTTCTGGCAGAACATACACAATGTCCAGTTCATCTTAGTAGTACTACTGCGTAAAAACGGACATGCTTCAGCCGAAACACTCTTTCTTTCAGGATCTTTTTCGTTTTTCGATTGTTCCTTGGCTAGCTTAGCATTTATTTTCCCCTTGTGTGTGTATGCAGAGTAACATAGCTTATGCCATTTAAGTTTGGGGAGACTTTCTGGAGGCTCTGCAAAGAGAGTCGAAAGCCTGTCCACGGCTGATCGAAATTCATAGTGTCTAAGTTTGCATCGGAGCTCGGTCGCCTCTCTGATGGCAGCAATACCCTGGTTTGTCTGGTTGAAAATCGTATCTTTGACCTGGCTAGTTCCCTGACAAATGATACAAAGTTCAAACGACACATCCTCACGCTGTCGCTTGAGGCTGGCAATAGGTTCCATGGTTGGCCTGAGGGGAGAAACAGAAACCAAACTAAGCACCAGGCACGCATGTTCTGACCATGAAAACTACAACGTTGTATGATATACTGCAACAGCCCTTAAATGATCGAATAAGCGCAGGCAGTGTTGGCCCGGGTTTTAATCTTGTTCTCAAAGACACAAAGTAAAGCTTCTTCAAGACAAAACATCTAACCGATATCACTAATTCATTAGTGGTAGATGCATTAGGCACTCATCGTCAATGCCCATGCCCTGCCTGTCTTTTTGCTACTGTTAGGTAAATGTACATGTATGTAGGCCTGCCTATGATGTGAGATGTCAAGCATACATTACACATTTGTATGTACATGTATCTCACCAAAGAAGAATGCATTCCTTTACTTTCATTTGATTTTATATTTCATTTTTTAACAATCTTAAAAAGACCCTTACCTGTACTCCTGAAATGTTTAATGCCTGATGCCTAGGGTACGAACTAGATGGCTTATGCTAGGCTATTAGATTCATTCTTCATCATTAAGGGTCTATTGAAGAACACCCTGCTCTGTCTGAATGGAAATGATTTGACAAACATGGCAAATGCATTGGGGTCAGAAAGATGAAGCCACTTTCACTGTTGAGTGAAAGGGATGGTTTCAAGTGCAAGTAACTGTTACGTCATTGCAAGACTTTCGCACTCATTGACCTTTGACCTATGTTGTTTACCGGTGACATTTAGATTCTGTCTTTATAAAATCTATCTCTAGACCATCAATAGGAGCATAAAAACTCTGCCCCATTGTGCATTTAGAGGTTAAACTGCAAGCAAATTACGCAAAAACTAATTGTCGCCCCTTACAGAGATAAAGGCAAATGAGCATAGATGTGTCCTCACGTTTTCCTTTAAAAATAAGATTTTGAAAAGCTTTAGCAACCTTACTAGACAAAATATTGTAAAATAATTGAAATGTACAGATAGGGGATGTAAAATAAAGCATTTTTTCAAAAATTTTGAATTTTGCACTCATTGACCTTTGACCTTGATTAGTGACCTAATTACGCATTTTTGGGCTTGGCAAACAACAGATTCATATTCAGCATGAAAAACTACCCCAGAAAAAGTGGTTTGCTTGCTTTTACTCAAAAATGCCTCAATCATTCTATAAAGGCACATTTTCAGATTTTTTGACTAGGCTATCAGGAAGGGAGGAAGGGAGGAAGGGCAGGGAAAGGCTCAAGGACGACTTTCCCATTGTTGCAGCACACACCTTTGGTCTCTCCTTCGAACTTGTAAGCAGAGCAGTGAGTGCAGACGTGGTCCATTCGGCCGATGTCTGCATGAGTTGTTGGGTCAGCTGGGTCATACGTGAATGCCTCCCTTTTGTTACTTGGTGTCCGGGCCCGAGCCCGAGTTCGTGCTTCTGCAGTGCGGTGACGGTTTGCCTCGTGTCTTGCATCACACTCTTCCTCAGTCACGTTTACTCGCTGTTGTTGTTGCCGATGAGCCTGCTCATTGAGCCTGGTTGATCGCTCATCTTGTGTCGCATTTACTCGCAGTTGTTGTTGCCGATGGGCCTGCTCATTGAGCCTGGTTGATCGCTCATCTTGTGTCGCATTTACTCGCAGTTGTTGTTGCCGATGAGCCTGCTCATTGAGCCTGGTTGATCGCTCATCTTGTGTCTCATTTACTCGCAGTTGTTGTTGCCGATGAGCCTGCTCATTGAGCGTGGTTGTTCGCTCCTCTTCGGTCACCTGTTGTCTCTCAGTCTGTTTTCGCTTAGCTGAAGCTGTCGTCGGACCAATGCAGCTCTTCCTTTTTCGGGGCATTTCGGAGATTTTGATCAGAAACTGCGTGGAATTAGGCCTGGGTCAAAAAGAAGAAAATAGAAAATCATGAAGTGGAATTTAATTGAGAAACTGCGGAATCAGAAAAAGCGATCAGAAACTGCGTGGAAGTGGAAGTCGGAAGTCGGAAGTCATTGAATGTCGCATTGACAAATAAATGTAACATGTATGTTTCACTCTCTGTCACATGCCATTGGTCCCATGTCAATCAGATGAAGTTGAAAATTAACGTTACAAAATACGCTGATGACGTCATAATTTTAAAACCCGGCGGTTTTTTAAACATTTAAGGTGTGCTGTAGTTTCTCTGGGACGTACTGATTCCGAATAGGCCTTTGGTTTTGCTCTGCGATGAGAGTTATAAGAGGACAAACATCCAAACATACTTTATGCTTACCACCACTTAGTAAACACTATTCGGGCTGCTTTTGCAAGCCATGGCGTTATAGTAGACAGAGCTGCCTTTTTGTTTTCACGTACCCATTTTTCCATTGACTAACATTTTTTGTGCGATATAGTCACTCACCTCCCCCTGCTTCCTCGCTCCTTTAAACATTTAAGGTGTGCTGTAGTTTCTCTGGGACGTACTAATTCCGAATATGAAGTGGAAAAAAACAATTAACAGATGACGTCACAATTTTTTAACGCGACGTTTTTTAATTTTAAGGTGTGCTGTAATTTCTGAGACGTACTGATTCCGAATATGCCTTTGGTTTTGCTCTGCGATGAGTAGTTCTCGAGTTATAAGAGGACAAACAAACAAACAAACAAACATACTTTACTGCTTTATATATACATATATATATGTATATATGTGTGTGTGTGTGTGTGTGTTTGTGTGAAAATTGGCGTATTATTTATTTATCATTGAAAAAGGAACATATTGCATTTATCACTCATTTTGGGAACTCAAATGGTTAGTGTCATGTTCAAATTTGATGTGATGGTCGATAACATCTGGTGATGATCTCACGGCCGACACATTTTTGCAGGGCTTCGGTACCTCAAAATTTGGCCCAACACAACTGTGGACATTACTCATAATGATGCTGAAAATCAGGTTGAAGAATTAATACGTTTTAAATACGAACAAACTGCATTTTGTTTATCGTTCAAGACTTCATTCAAGATGATATAAAAGATTTGAAAAATAAAGAAGAAAAAAATTATTCAACCCAGATGGGACTTGAACCCACAATCCCCATCTTGAAAGTCTGATGCCTCATCCATTAGACCAATAAAGGGGCGCCAATTTGATTCATACAGCTGCATGAATAAGTAAATCTATTTTATTTGCCAGATGTAGGGCACCTTGTACACAAGATCAAGGCGGGTGAAAGAGCGAACATTAATCACACAAAAAGTGACACATACAACACAAAATAAGGGGAGCGGTAGACGAGATGGGGAGAGATGGGGAGAGGGGGAAGGACACAAACAGAACATTTGAGAGCAGGGACATCGAGAGAAATGTGGGAGGGGGAGGGCTTGGGGGGAGGTAGGAGAAGTATAAAACATATGAACACTGCAAGGACTTCCAGGAAAGAAGTTGGAATTTTAAATAAGTGCATTTGGGGTGAATTAGTGGGGGTAGAAAAGATCAAGGTTTTGGATGGGGGAAGATAAGAGATGGTGGTGAACAGCTGTTTAAAGATCTGGAGGGAGGAGTAGGATTGAAGGGAGTGGGGGAGCTTGTTCCAGAGGTGGGAGAAAAGGGGAATGAAAGAGTGAAGGTGAGCAGAGAGCCTAGATTTTGGCAGTTTAATCATAAGAGGGTTGCTGGCAGATCTTGTGTGACATGTGGAAATATTAGGGGGACAGAGCACAGGGAGAGCTGGGGGAGCAAGGCTGGAGAGGAGTCGGTAGAAGACAGAAAGACCACCAACCTGCCTGCGGTGAGTGAGTGAAAGGCCATCAGAGTTAGCTTCATCGCAGGAGATTCCAATGATTCTGAAAGCTTTGGTTTCAACAGCGTGAAGCCGAGCTAGCTGTGAGGCAGGAGCACAGTCCCAGAGGGGGTAACGGTATTCCATTGAGCTGCGGATGAAAGCCTTGTATGTGGTGAGGAATCTCAGGTGTGCCAAGGAAGGACTTTGCACGACGGAGGATGCACAGTCGGCGACTGGCTTTGGAGGCCAGCTTGGAAATGTGGTTTTCCCAAGAACGATCATGGCAGATAGTGAGACCCAAAAGCTTGTGCAACAGAACTTCTTGGAGAGGATTGTTGAGAAAGTAGATGGGAGGGTTTTCCAGTCGGTCTTTTCGGAGAGACATAGTAAGAGTGTGAGATTTGTCAGGATTGAAAGACATGTTCCACTTGTTTGACCAGTCTGTGATTTCGTCCAGGTCTGCAGAGAGTGAGGAGGCTGCAGACTGCCAATCTGAGGGATGAGGAATGGAGTGGCAGATAGTGCAGTCATCAGCAAAGGGATAGAGAGGATTTTCCAGAGAGTCGGAGAGATCATTTATGAAGACCAGAAATAGCACAGGGCCCAGAACACTACCTTGGGGAACTCCAGCCAGAACAGGAGGGGAGATGAAAGAAATCCATTCAGGGCCACACGTTGCCTACGACCAGAGAGGAAGTCCACAAGCCATGTGTGGAGATTTCCATGGATACCATAGGACAGTGGTTCTTAACGTTTTTAAAGGTGCCGAACCCTAACGAAACCCACCAAAAACTCGCGGAACCCCTCAAATTTGACCAAAAAATTAAGAAGAATTGCATCTTAATGCATTTTCTGTTCTTCTTTTCGGAAAGCGATCTGGGAAATGCATGGTTTTGTTTTGGCAAGGGCCACCCTCAAATCATTTTCGCATGCAAGCCAACTCCTTTTCTTGGTTTTAATGTCCACCAGTTTCGAAAAGACATGCTCACAGAGATACGTTGTGACGAACGGCATGAGGATCTCAAGGGCAATTTTAGCGATGTGAGGATACCCTTCCATTTGGCGGCACCAAAACGTTGAGAACGTTGTTGTGCTGAAGAGTCGTTGTTGAGTCTGGCTCTGCTGAAGTTTGATGAGGTCATCGAGGTATTGGTCATTGACATCTGCCGTTGCAACTTCGAAAGTAAACGGCTGCCGCACCCATGCTGGGTATTGCTCTTGGTCGGGGAAGTGGCCGTCGAATGACTTTCCCAGCTGATCCAAGTGCATGGCAATCGCTTGCTTCAGCTCCCCTGGTACAGCAGTGCCTCCAACTTCAGACTTATCTTCGATCCCGCTCACGCACTCGTCCAGTAGCGAAAACTTCGCAAAGTTGTCGTTCTCTGTTCGCCGCCTCCACAACGGTAACTTCTTTCGGAAATCGCTCAGCTTTTCTTCAGATTCGATGACATTCACTCCACCACCCTGCATCTGGCAATTGAGATGATTGAGTGCGTCAAAGATGACAGCCAAGTACGCCAATGCAAGGATGAACTCTGACTCTTGGAAGTGTGTTGCATGGCAATGCTGGTGTTCTCCCAAAAACAGAGCTAATTCTACATGCAAGGCAAAAACACAGCTCACTACCTTCCCTCGTGATAACCATCGAACGTTAGAGTGGTAGAGAAGGACTTCAAATTCATAGCCAATTTCATTGCACAGCTCTTTGAAGATGCGATGATTCAGAGCATGGCTTCGCATGTAATTCACAGTTTCAACGACGATTTTCAGAACATTGGCCAGTTTTGGAGGCAGGGTTTTTTATGCCAGCGCATGCCAGCGCATGTCTGTGCAGGATGCAGTGCATGACGATGATGTGTGGTGCATCAGCCTTCACCAGTGCTCCAATACCGGAGTTGCGTCCCAGCATGGCTGGAGCTCCATCCGAGCAAACTGCAGACACCATGTTCCACGAGAGGCCGTTGCTTCTGAAGAAGTCGTCCACAAGCTTCTTCACATCAACTGCCTCCGTCGTTGTTGTGAGAGGTTTGCAGTACAGAAAGTCTTCCTTGATCTCGTCTCATTTGACATAACGCACAAATAAGATTAGCTGGCTCAAATTCGAAATGTCGGTGGTCTCGTCGAGTTGAAGGCTGAATTTTGTCAGGCTTGCGACTAAATCTGCAACTACCTGGGTGAGGATTGCGTCGCTCATGTCGTCGATTCTGCATTTAATGGTGTCATTTGAGAGTGGAATGAGAGACAACTTGTTTTCAGCAGCTTTCCCCAGCATGATGTTGGCCATCTTTAATGCGGCCGGTTTAATGAGTGTCTCGCCAACGGTGTGCGGTTTGCCCTGCTTTGCTATCAGGTACGCAACTTCATACGACGCAGTGAGGATCGTTTTGTCAATTGGAACGAAGCCGAGAGTGGGCAAGGTAGCACTTGCGTCGACTTGGACTCTCTTCAATTTGAATTCATCCAGCATTGCGTGTTTGTACTGCCCCTCGCCGTGCAGTTTTTTTTAAGTGTTCCCGTAGTTTTTCTGTTGCGAGGTTGGAGTTGCTCAACTTGACATTGCAAAGCATGCATTGAGGATGCTGACTTCCATCCCGTTCCGTCAAACACGTGAACCTGTACCGCACATAATCCTCCAACCACTTCCTTTTTTTGCTCGACATACTGCAAAAAAAAGAAAAAAGTAACAAACTGATCTTAATTGAGTTCGGGCAAATAATTATATGACAAAAATTAAAAAAGGAACATGCTTAAATATAATCAGTACCCCTCTGAAAACTGAGAAATTATAACGAAGAAAACATAACTTATAGTTACGATGACGCGATTTATTATCTACTCAAATCTGTCACCTCAAATCCCATTATAATATTACAAAGAAAACTGCGAATTGTTAGTTTTGAATTGCGACCAAAGGAGTTATATCACCTCCACCTAATTTTCTGAGTAATTCATACGTATTTTATAATCACCAGCCACTTTTGACTTTAATATAACTCTGAACCCGCCCTGCATATCCACAAACATTTCCAACTTACTTTTCAAATTTTAATCAGTAACTCCAAAGTAAGGCGCGACCAATGACGCACGGCACATGGCAAGCTAATCGAGGCTATTCACTGGAATTTCCGAACACTTGCAAAGTCCAAAATCCAGTAAGTAAGTAAGCAAGTAAGCACCATCAACAGAATAATTAGCAAGTTGCTCATTGATTCAACTTACTACAGTCAGTGTGAAGCAACTTATCTTAAACACAGACCAGAGAAACCATGAATGGGATGGGAATACAATTACAAATAACATTTCCATTCGTTCGTAACATACATAGCAAAATAATAATAATATTAATAATAAGCGTAATTACACTTAGATTCAAAATTGATACAAACTAGAAACAAAAAAAAAACAAATTGGAATGCTTTTCAGAGGACCTCCGCCGAACCCCTGAGACTGGCTCACTGAACCCCTGGGGTTCGGTCGAACCAAGGTTAAGAACCACGGGAGTAG
This sequence comes from Myxine glutinosa, assembly GCF_964187855.1. Taxonomy (NCBI): domain Eukaryota; kingdom Metazoa; phylum Chordata; class Myxini; order Myxiniformes; family Myxinidae; genus Myxine; species Myxine glutinosa. The sequence continues at coordinate 444,393,955 of NC_136261.1, read as the reverse complement.
TTAATGCATGGTATGGTCTCCTTGAAAGGCAGTGACAACAGAACCAAGAGATAAGTTTAAATTATGATTATATAGGTACCTGGAAGCTTTAGAGATAGAAGAGTATCGGGATATTGGCAAGACGTTTGTGACTTGAGTAGGGATTGGGTGATTGTGTGCATCTGAGTGAAGTGGAGTGACGTGTCTGTGGGAGGTCTCGTCAAGGGATTGTGTGTGTTTGATGTTGTGTGTTTGTCATCCAAGAACAGCCATCGCCAAAACCTATCCCCTCCCACATTGCTCCCCTGCCCCCACCCACCTCTGAAAAAATAACACAAAATATTGCTTTTTCTCTTTTTTTATTTAAACAATTACAATAATTGTATTTCCCCATTTGTATTTGATGCGCTTGGTATATCCCTGGTCGTGCCACATCATCTCAGGCACATGTCTCCCCTCATTCCCCAAATGAAATTGCATCGTTTTGGCAGATAATCTTGGTCTGGTGTTGGTGTGGTGCAGCATAATGAGCCGAATAGACTCCTAATTTACTCGGGGTTTATTTTTGTTTCTGTATATAAAAACTCACATTCATTAGATGCTGATTGATAAGAAAACTTACAAAATGGGACACGGCGGGTGATCAAACTATGCAAAAGCCCGCATTTATTGGATAATAATTGATTGGATTGTCAACGGAAACAACTCACAAAAATTCCAAACAGAGGAAAGAAAATAACATGTATAACTTTTCTGTGATTAACATAAGCATTGTATCCTTGGCAGGTTATCCGTGAAATGGAGAGCTTCTTCGAATGGCTCAAGTCCCGAGGCCTGAGAGCAGAAACAGCCCAAGCAGTGATAGATAAGCTTGGAATTGAGAATCGGAAGGTTATTCGGGCTTGCACTGAGTTGGATGCATTGCGAACCGAGATCCTCTCTCTCTCCAAAGAGAAATTACAATTTGCAATGTATGCTGACTTCTGTAAATTTATGAATTCTTTTTCGAAGCTGCAAGATGTCCAGATTGCAGGTTCTTCTCTGTTGGGAAGTATTTTCATCAACTTGGAGAATGTTATTCGGGAACTTTCCAGTTTCTGTGAAAAGATTTTTGGATCCCAAAATGTGCACCGGGACAACGTTTCAGGTTTCTCTGGAATCGGGTTCAGTGATGTCTGCAGCCTCCGCTCTCAGCCTGAAGCATCAATACCCATGTCTGGTATGTGACTTTTTTAATACAACATCGCATGTCAACAAATATCTTGATCTTCTCCCATTGTTTGTTTTTTTTGTATACTTTTAACTTGTGTAATCTCTTTTGGTGCAGTTTTATATTGTCTCATATTAATGGATTTTTTGATGTAGGGTACAAGGTAAATTTTAGGTCACCTGGAACATATTTCTGGGGAGCTTATGTAATGGCATGTCATCACTCCGTCCGAAAACGTGCAATCTCTTCTCCAAAACTGTTGATGGGATTGTGACCAAACTTGGCTAAAATTATATTTTCTGTGTTGGAACCCAAGTTTGTTCACGGCATTAAAAAAAATGGAGGTCTCAGGGAGTCTACCGTGGGTCAAAGAGGGTCCAGGTTTGACCCAACGCATCCCCCCAAATTAGAACTACACAGATGATTTCGATGAAACTTTATCACAACCTTCATCACCCGTGATGTACCAAAGTTTGTTCACGCCCTGAAGTGCTTACTTCAACTATTGATAAAGTCAACCTCTTTGCTGAGCTTTTGCTACAAACTCCACACTTGAAAACTACAGACAAACATTGCCTGTTTGTCCTTCCCGTATTTATACCAGGCTTTCCACTATCATCAGCACACCCAGGTAAGTTGCTAAGATTATTCAAAGGCCTGACATTCGAAAATCTACTGCATCAGATAGAATCCCGACAATTGCTTTGAAGATGTGTTCACTTGAACTATCTTCTGTTCTCTCAAAGCTCTATTGCTTGTGCATGTCAATGTATGTATTTCCACTTAGCTGGAAGCAGGCTTCTGTCGTCCCTGTCTTTAAAGTCTCCGGTGAGTAATCAGATCCTTCTAACTATCGGCCTGTTTAGCCTTCTACCCATTATGACCAAAGTCTTTGAGTCCTTGATAGAACAACTTATGACTCTTCTGGAAACCCACAACCTCCGAACTGATGTTCAGTATGGCTTTAGACAGTCAAGGTCTACTGGTGATGTTCTATCCTGAATCACTGAATAAGTGAATGGAGCTTTGGATAATTGTGGAAAAACCAGGGCTGTTGCTCTCGACATCTCAAAGGCTAAAATAATCTGGCATTTCTTTCAAATTGCTTAATACAATCACTGACTTCATTCTAAATCGTCAAATATCTGTGGTTGTGGTACATGAGGGACAGTAATCCCCTTTCCGTAATACGAATGTGAGTCCTCAGGTGTCTGTCTGTCTGTGTTGGGTCCAATATTGTTCATGTTATATACTGTTGCGGAATTCCAACGTCGGCCTTCCCCACTTACCAAGGGGGGATTGGTCCCCTCGCTTATATGACTGACCGACGTGGTCCTGGGGGATATGATGCCACGGCCGGTCGACGCTGGGTAGGGTATTAGGCCTAAACCGTCCTATTACCTATTAAAATACCAGCGCCCCCCGACACGCGAGGAAATACTCCCCCCGCTCACGGTCGCAGCCTAATGGATTAGTTGCGCCGAGCGAAGCGAACTGCACCGTGAGCCGGTTACCAAGACTGACCCGATTAATCTTCGTCGGCCGAATCGCGCCACGGGCCCTCAATGGGGGAAATCACTAAGGCGACCAAATGTGAAGAAGAAGACGAAGGTAGGAAGAACAAATATAATTTATTACTATTATTTACAAGACCAAAAATAACCAAGGAGAAAGAAGGATAAGAAAATAATGACAGAAGGGAGCAAGGAGACAGTGCAATTATTAGCTTACCTATTAACAGTCTTAATTAATATACCCCAGGACAACGTGAAAGACAGACGAACGGTCACACTTACACGGGGAATGATGGCAGGAACGGGTGGCTTGGAGATGGATGGCTTGGAGAGGCAAGGAAGGTTCAGCGGGGACTGGGCACGGTCGGGTCGGAAGGCACCGCCGTCAAAAAGTCGAGCCGTGGTCGTGCGAAATCCCGCGGTTTCAAACTGCGTGGGCGAAGTTCCTCTTTACGCACTGCTGCATCGCGCGCTCCTGGCGTTGCCTCAGTCCATATTTTCTCTTCTGCGCGGCACGTATCTCAGCTGCATGGACTCATCTGCTCATTTCCGTAGCTCATCCCATCTGCGTAGATCATCTGCATAGCTCATCTCATCTCAGGTGGGGGCGTCTCCCGCGGGTTATATAAGCCCCACCCTTGAACCTTCGCGAACCTCCCAGATCGTTCTCTCTCCGCCCGCTCAAGCCAAACCCCTTCGTGCTGGGTTGTTTGAGCGGGGCCGACTCACTCCTCCTTTCTATGATGAGGTGCTGAGACATGCCTTTCTTCTTCCCACCGACCGCGTGCTCAATTGAGTCCATTTGCGGCGAAAACCATCCAAACCTGACACTTTGCAGATGGGACCTACTCTTATTTAATTCGGTGCAATGGAGAGTCAAACTATTGGGAAACACAGCCTTAAACTACATAGAATAAGGGAATAACTATTTAAAAGGACATATGGTGCCCTGCGTATATGTTTATGGAATTAACTATGAGGACGACCTTCGACCTTTCTTTACATTACGGAGGGTGACATTTCCACACAACAAAACCATAATTCTCCCATTCCTTACACTTCCTCAAATCCGTTACAATATCAATGATCTGCCTGATTGTATCTTTTTCAATTAAGCATTTACGCAGATGACTCAATAGATGGACTCAACAGGTGGACCCAGATGGAATTAAAGGAAGATGGAAGAGATATATGGAAATACTGTTGAATGCAGAGAATGAATGGGATGGTAACATAGAGAGTAACCCAGTTTTAGGACCGGCAGAGAAGATAACCGAGAAGGAAGTTGAGGAAGCGATAAAAGCAATGAAGAGACGAAAAGCGGGAGGGTAAACGAGAGTTGTGGGAGATATGTTGAAGGCAGTGGGAAATTGGGGTGTGAAGAGGATGACAGAGATCTGTAATCTGGTGGTGAAAGAAGGCCGCATTCCAGTGGATTGGGAACTGAGTACCCTCGTCCCTCTATACAAGGGGAAAGGTGATTCTCTGGTCTGTGGCTCGTATTGAGCGAAAAAGTTATTGGAGCATGGAATGAAGGTATTGGAAAGGGTGTCGGAGAGGAGGATAAGGAAGAAAGTGAAGATTGACGAAATGCAGTTTGGATTTATGCCAGGAAGAGGAATGACAGACGCGCTTTTTATTGTGAGGCAGTTGCAGGAGAAGTACATGGAGAAGAGGAAGAAGTTGTTTCTTGGGTTTGTTGATCTGGAGAAAGAATTCGATAGGTTTCCACGTGAAGTAGTGACATGGGTATTGAGGAAGTTAGGAGTGGAGGAATGGTTGATCAGCGTAGTGATGGCAATGTACAAAAGAGCGCGCACAGCTGTAAGGACGAAGGACGGGAACAGTGGTGAGTTTGAGGTGAAGGTGGGAGTGCATCAGGGGTCGGTACTAAGTCCACTACTATTTGAAGCTATGATGGAGGTGCTGGCTCGGAACGTAAAGGAGGGTTTACCATCAGAGTTCTTGTTTGCAGATGATCTGGTGTTGATTGCAGAAAGTATGGATGGACTGAAGGAGAAGATGAACAAGTGGAAGGAATGTATGCAGACAAAAGGTCTGAAGGTGAATATCGGAAAAACGAAGGTGATGGCAAGTGGTAAAGCATGTGGTGAGGTGGAGAGAACTGGGAAGTGGCCGTGTGCTGTTTGCAGGAAGGGTGTCGGAGTGAAATTCCATTCAATGTACAATGTGCGCTGAGTGGGTTCATCAAAAATGTAGTGGTTTGAGAGGGTCATTAACAAGTGTGGCAGCTACATTCAAGTGTAAGGTGTGCACAGCTGGAGCTGCAGATGGAGGAAATGTTGAGTTGGATCTTGGAGACGGCATGAAGCTGGAAGGTGTGAAAACATTTTGTTACCTAGGAGACGTGCTGAATGGAGAAGGTGGATCAGACTCGGCAATGGTTGCTGGAGTGAGGTGTGCAAGGAAGAAGTTTCGGGCCCCGGATGTTTGAGGTCCATACCGTTAATGAGGAGAGAGGGGGAGCATGGGGTGCAGGACAGGGGAGGGGAGGGGTAAGTAGTATATAAATGTTGCTCCTAGGTCACTCTCTTTTTCCCATTGACTTACATGTTAATTTTCCTCTCCCCTCATTTACCCTAAACACCCCTATTTCTCTCACCCTCATTTTCGCATTGACTTACATGTTAATTTCTCTCTCACCCTGATCTTTACGAACCTTTTGGCCTTTTACTCTCATTTTCCAAAACACCTTTTCTCTCTCACCCTAACCCGCGTTTGCAGGGAAAATGGCCTTAAAATGCCTGTTTTTGTTGTTGTTGTTGTACTCAACACGATATACTACCGACTCAGGAACCTTGTCTCCTCCTACCCATGAGCAGTTGCGTCGAGAGCCAGCATGGGCCCCGAGGCAAATAACCTCGGGCTCCCACCCCCACCCTTTTTTTTTCGTTTTATTTTTGTATACAAGATCGATGCTCGTGAAAGAGCTAAGATGAATCACACAAAAAGTCAAACCGACACATAAAACACAAAAATAAGGGGGAGCGGTAGACAAGTTGGGGAGAGAGGGGGAAGGACACAAACACAACATTTGAGAGCAGGGACATCGGGAGAAATGTGGGAGGGGGAGGGCTTGGGGGGAGGTGGGAGAGGTATAAAACACATGAACACTGCAAGGACTTCCAGGAAAGAAGTTGGAATTTCAGAAAAAGTGTATCTGGGGGAATTAGCGGGGGTATAAAAGATCAAGGTTTTGGATGGGGGAAGATAAGAGATGGTGGTGAACAGCTGTTTTAAAGACCTGGAGGGAGGAGTGGGATTGAAGGGAGTGGGGGAGTTTGTTCCAGAGGGGGGAAAAAGGGGGAATGAAAGAGTGAAGGTGAGCAGAGAGCCTAGATTTTGGCAGTTTAACCATAAGAGGGTTGCTGGCAGATCTTGTGCGACCTGTGGGAATATTAGGGGGACAGAGCACAGAGAGAGCTGGGGGAGCAAGGCCGGAGAGGAGTCGGTAAAAGACAGAAAGACCATCAACCTGCCTGCGGTGAGTGAGTGAAAGGCCCTCGGAGTTAGCTTCATCGCAGGAGATTCCAATGATTCTGAAAGCTTTGGTTTCAACATCGTGAAGCCGAGCTAGTTGTGAGGCAGGAGCAGCGGCCCAGCTGCAAGAACAGGAAGGGGAGATGAGAGAAACCCATTCAAGGCCACACGTTGCCTATGACCAGAGAGGAAGTCCGCAAGCCATGAGTGGAGTTTTCCATGGATACCATAGGAGGAGAGTTTGGTGAGCCGAGCTGGGTGCCAGACCGTATTGAAGGCACGTGATATGTCAAGTGAGACAGCTCTGATTTCCTGTTTGGCATTGAGGACCTCCATCCATTGTTGAGACAGCAGAAGCAACATGTCCAGAGTAGAATGACCTGGTCTGAATCCAAATTTATGATCAGAGATCAAGCCATTGGAGAAGAGGAAGGATTTGATATCCAAAGCAATGATGGATTCCATGACTTTGCTGATAATTGGAAGCAGGCTGATTGGTCTGTAGTTGCAAGGATCTGTTTTTGCACCTTTTTGTGTAATGCCGTAATGTTTGCTGATTTCCAAGATGCTGGCAGATGACCTTGAGCAAAAGAGAGGGTGAAAAGAACAGAGAGAGGGTGAGATAGAGAGCGGCAGAGCAGGATTTTAGGATCCGTGGGCTGATGCTGTCTGGTCCAGTTGCAGAATCAGAGTCGAGGTTTTACGTAAACTTCTCCACCTTGTCAGGAGAGAAGGACACAGAGTCCAGGAGCAGTTGGGTTCGACTGGGAAAGGTGGGAACAAAGAAAGTTGGGTTTGGGACACAAGATTTTGAGGCAAACACAGAGTTGAGGCATTCGGCTTTGTCACTTGCGGTGTCAACTGTGTAGCCATTTGAGGTAAGGGAGGGGATGGAGGGGGAACAACAAACACCAGAAACAGATTTGACCAGACGGCACCAGGATTTAGAGGAAGGAGACAGGTTTGAGAGTTCAATCTTGAGTGTGGAGAGATAGTGTTTCCTGGCACTCCTGAGGGTAGACACACACTAGTTATGAGCTTGGTGGAAGGAACTGAGATTGCCTTCAGTTGCATTTGCCTTCCAAGAGTTAAAGGCAAGTTGTTTCAGGGCACTTGCCTCACCACAAGATTCAGTGTACCATGGATGGGAGGAAGGGTAAGACAACTGAAGACGAGATGGGATAAATCTGTGCATGAGAGAGAAAGCAGTTTGCTTTGGAAGAATTCCCAGGAAGAATTGATGTCAGAGGCAGTAGAGATGGGAGACCAGTCCAGATGATTGATGGCTGCTTGCAGACCATGCCAGTCAGCCTGATTGAAATGACAGATTCTTCGGCACTGAGGAGGCTCTCTGAGAATGGCCAGAGAGATGTCGACTTTAACAAGCACATTATCAGGAGAGCAGCAGACATTTGCAGGGAAGTTTGTCATTACCAAGTCCAGAAAACGAAGTTACTCCATTGACTGCGATCCGGGTCGGGAAATTGACAGATTGTGTCAGTCCCAATGAGTCGCAGAAGTCCTTTGCTGAAGTGCCATGGCTGGTGAGAGAGGAACCCGCACCCAGCCAGGTGGCATTATGACAGTTGAAGTCATCACATATGAGGAAGAGAGAGTTTGGATGAGTTTGTAGAATTTGGTCCATGTTGTCCGACAGCGAAATGTAAATTGAGTCTTCACTGTTTGGAGGATGGTACAGAACACATATGAACAAAAGGTGGGAGCGGAGAAGAAGCCGTAGCCAGAGGTACTCCTGGGGGTGGGGTGGAGAGAGGGCAGTGCAAGGAGAGTGAGGAAGAGAGTTTTTGATTAAAAAAAAAAATAGGCAACCCACCACCAGGACGAGGCTCAGGTCTATCATACCAGAGGAGGGAGTAACCAGGAAGAGATATTATGGAATCAGAGAAATCTTGAAGGAGGAAAGTTTCTGTTAAGCAGATCAAGTCTGTTTTGTCAGAAGCAACCTGAATGGAGAGTTCAATCAGGTTAGAGCGAAGGCCCCGGATGTTTGAGGTCCATACCGTTAATGAGGAGAGAGGGGGAGCATGGGGTGCAGGACAGGGGAGGGGAGGGGTAAGTAGTATATAAATGTTGCTCCTAGGACACTCATTTTCCCATTGACTTACATGTTAATTTTCCTCTCCCCTCATTTACCCTAAACACCCCTATTTCTCTCACCCTCATTTTCCCATTGACTTACATGTTAATTTCTCTCTCACCCTGATCTTTACGAACCTTTTGGCCTTTTACTCTCATTTCCCAAAACACCTTTTCTCTCTCACCCTGTTCTTTATGAACCTGTCCTTAATGTTGTTTATTAGACCACTCAAACAATGATCCTTCTACCCTTATGAACCTCTATTTCTCCCACCCTAATCTTTACGAACCTTTTGACTATAGCACCTATCCTTAATGTTGTTCATTAGACCACTCAAACAACGACCCCACAAATATTTGTTCATGTGTGGGAAATAATTTAATTCTCCTGCAACTCTCCTCGCCATCTAATACATTAACAAAGTATATGTTTGAGTTTGGTTCTTTATCAAGATATTTTAACTGAGCTCCGATAAAATGATAAACCTCCCTCAATGTTCTTGTCTGAGCGCCTCCAGTGCCACACACCATTTTTAAATTAAAGTATATATTTTCCTGACAACCATCAAAGTTTTTCGTCCACTCAAAAATATTTCCATCTTTTTTACCCATCTCACCGGTATTTAAATTAATTCTCTTATTTGTTTTGTGAACTTTTTTACCAGTTGCCTTTTCAATAAGTCTTATTTGATATTTTTCACATTCGTTATGTTTACCATTGATATACCAAGGTTGATTACACCTCCACTCTTTAGTCTGGTTGATACTTGGTTCTATCATTTATATAATAGTAAAAAAGGTGGCGGTAGCCCATTAAAATCCCTAACCCCATTATCTTATCACTTATTATATCTTATCACTTATATATATCTTATCACTTATATATATCTTATCACTTATATATCTTATCACTTATATATATCTTATCACTTATATATCTTATCACTTATATAACCATAAGGGAGACTATCAATTCCATTTTCTAAAATAAACCTCTTATTATCAAAAGCCCCCAATGCTTTCTTATTTATCTCTTCTGTATATAATTGATGTTTATAACTTCTTATTCCATTAATCTTTCTAAACTCTTCTTTCTTTGTTGTTAAACATGTATAATAATCATTAAAATTTATGGTCGCCTTTACCACCGACTCTTTTATACCCTTAAGTCTCTTTTTCTCTTTCACAACCTCCTTTAATTTCTTATCAATCTTTTTAACATTATTCACAATGTATTTATTAGCATAAGCCTTGGACCTCAATCCCACAAATTCACTCATAACATTTCCTTTCAATTCATCCTTAAACTTTCCAATTACCATTTTATTTTTATCTGAGTAGAATTCACTCTTTTCATTGTAATTACTAGTGTCATAAGTATCAATGTCTTCTTTCATGTCTGAATAAATATCATCAGTGTTAATCTTCAAAAGGAAACTATCAGTATCCATGTAAAGAAGACTAACATCATTTTTATATATATTTTGTAAGTTATTGTAAAGGTAATCATACATCAATGTCTTTGACAAATCAAGTATTGAGGTACCAATGTAAATTGGTTTATCCATCTTAACGCTTTCTCTCATCAAATGTATCGCACTAAAGTTTTCTGTAAAAACATCTTCTCTCGAGAAGCTTGGTCTGTTGATTAATTTTGATGCTTGTTTCCATGATGTTGATAGACGGATGTTTTGTCTCTTTCTAACATTCTCCATCGTTTTTCCAAATACAGAGTTAATCATCAACTTATAAAAGTTTTTCTCAAAATCATTTGTAGCATCTGTCCTCATTTTGGTGTTGTAGTCAATGTAAGGTTTTAACCAATGACTTTGATTAAACTTGAGAATCCTATGTATCTTTTCAACACAGAGACCCTTTGAAAGACATTGTCTCAAATTCCTCTGGTGAAGAACATAATTTTTCTTATCATAAAGTGTAGTAAGAAGTTTCTCTGTTGATTTACCCTTTACATTAAATGATTGTTGATAATCACTTAACCACTCCTTCTTTGGACTTTCCTTTTCACAAGCAAATGGAAGATCTTTGTGTAGGTTATGGAGTTCCTCTGGATATTTCAAATCAACTTCAAAATAATAACCAACATTTTCTTTATCTAATTCAGCTTGTGTAGATATACGTAGATTCTCAAAGACTTTGTTGAAATTCTTTTCTTTTACCCATCTAAGTTTTCCATAAGGAAGAGCCTGAGACATTGCCCAGCCATACAGGTTGTTCGCGTCATAGTGCATCAAGTAAGAACTGTCTTTCGTTGAATCATAATTCGGAAGATATTTGTTATTTGCTTTTGCAATTCTGCTCGAGCATACTTGTGAAATTCCACCTCTTTTTGCCTTTTCAATCATCAAAAGCATATCGACATCGGTTATCAAATCCAAAGCTTGTTTTGTCATTTTTAACATCGCACTCCAAGCCAATCCAGGAGCAGTGTAATAGTGAGCAGGATCCAATCCATATTCAGAATGACAGATTGTTCTGAAAGCCTCAAACACATCAGCCAACAAAAGCACATCAGTTTTGAGATACAAATCATGATACTCACCAAGATTCTTGATGTTATATATTTCCCAAACATTTTGCACATGCGCATAATCTTCATCCGATAAATGACTATTATTTAATTTGTTATAGAAATTTTCTTTTGAAGGAAGTTGTGTTTCATTGAATCTCTCAAATGAGCCCATATTGTCAAAGGGATAAATTCCCTTTTGTGTTAGTAAATATTTGTCTGTAAAATACATTGAAAGACATGGAAACTCTTTTAGATTTTTAACCAAGTCAGCCAATGGACTTGCCATGAATTTAAATGTGTCTAAAAATCTAATATTAGTTATATCATAAGTATTTTTTATTTTTTTAAATGTTAAATCCTGTTTTTATAAAGATTGTTTTTGTGAATGAAATGTATTTTTGGTCTGTGTTTGAAATTGCTGAGATACTTCCAGAAGTCTTTGGGAGTTCCTTGATAAAAAGATGAGTGTCATAATTAGCATTGTTATGAAGAAAGACAGGAATAAAAGAGGGAAGTTTATAATTAATATTACAACTTTGATGAGCCGGACCTCTATATTTACCAGTGAGATTACAATGATCTCTAACCTTTAGACCTTCACCAATATTCTCCTCACAAATATGACAGACATTGTTTTTTCGAAATTCCCTTTTCTCTTCACTCGTCAAGGACATTGCTTTATTGGTTTCTTTCAATATCTTGGCTAATCGAACACAGTCTTTTTCTAATAGTTTCACGAACTCCTCTGGGGCATTTGAGCCTCTATACTCCTCTGGCTTGTTATATTCATCACCAACGGATGATTTGATATCATAACAAAAACCGCAAGGAGTATGTTTTTGATATTTCATTGTGTATGATTTTTCAGTTCCATCTTTTTTCTTTGGATTTGGTTGACACGTGTCAATTTTTTCTAGAATACTTTCAAAATCAGCATATATTACAAATGGATGTTTCATCGTTTTATTTTGATCTTTGAAACCAATCTTTGATTTTTTTTTAGGCATATTGATTACTGTTGATTTATGTTCACCACAATACCCTGAGTGTTTATCCAATCTTTCTTGTGAATGGAAAAAGTTAAGACAGCGCGTACAAACAAATATTTTATTTGTCCTTTTTCATACTTGTGGTTTTATTAATTTAGAAATATCTTTGATGTATGCATAATGTGAATTTTTCTCTGAATTAGAATATAAAAGATTAATATGAGTTTGTTTACAATTGTCAGAAAGCTTTAAAACCTGAATCTTGTTTGTTTCTGTTAGACCATAAACATTAACTGATAAATTATTCATCTTTTCAAATTTAGGAATATCATTTAAAGTCATGGGAAACTTTAGATCTTTCATATTTAATGTATTCTCATATTCTTTATAATGAGATACTCTTTCATCATGAAAATGTGGAGGATGTAAATGTGCCAGAATAGACCAGAGAAAACATTTATTGTCTTTTTTTATTTTTGATATTGATAACTGCTTTTCTATTTTTGATAACACTAGGTAAATCAATGTAAGAGGAGGCATTTAGAGGATCTGATTTAAGAATATGAATGTCAATAAATAGTATCTCATCTATGTTCCAACCACTTCCAGTAATAGTATGCTCAAGTTCTTGTTCTTGTTGGATAAGTTCATCATGGACTCCCGTTGTTTTAAAATCTTCATATGAAGATATAAAGTGTGGCTTAGTTCTCATGTAAGCTCTTTCAGTGTAATAATCACCAGTGAATGGATCATGTTTTGAGATTTTCATTTTAATACCCATGTAGAACTTGATTGATTTCAACTCAATAAGAGTCTTTTCAATAAGATCTTTCATAGAGGGTTTGATGATCTCCACAGCCTCAACAATTGAGTTGGGGCCAGGAGGATCAAAGTCAAAGATTCGAATCCTGATATGTCCCTTGAAAGCACCATCAGTATTCCTAATAGTAAACAATTTTGACAAGTGATTGTTTGTTTTAAGATGGGCTTTAAACCCCTTCTTGAGGATGGTTGTTTTACAGTCCTTACAATATTTTGTTTTAGGTGGAAGAGGGGAAAGTTTGTTAAGAATGTTGTATGTATGTTTTGCGGTGAGAATATGTTGTTTATAATATTTAACTTCCTTGTCGCAAGTATCACAATAAACCATATTTATAGCGTTAGAAAACGTGGTGTTTTATATCTATATAACTTTACTTAAACTAAAACACTTTTTCACTCAGAATCATCTGAGTCATAACTATCACATGAATACTCAGAATCATACTCGGAGTCATCAATAAAGCTACTCTCATAACTATCATTTGAGCACAAACTATTGGTATCATAACTATCATCTGAGTTCAATTTTTTTTTTTTTTTTTTTTTTTTTTTTTTTGTATACAAGATCGAGGCTCGTGAAAGAGCGAAGAGTAATTACACAGAAAGACAAACAGACACACAAAACAAATAACATCGGGAGCGGTAGACAAGATGGGGAGAGAGGGGGAAGGACACAAACACAACATTTGAGAGCAGGGACCGAGAGACATGTAGACATCGAGAGAACTGTGGGAGGGAGAGGGCTTTGGGGGGAAGGCATGGGAAGGGGGGGGGGGGGGGGTGGGAGAGGTATAAAACATATGGACACTGCCAAGACTTCCAGGAAAGAAGTTGGAATTTCAAACAAGGTGGATCTGGGGTGAATTAGTGGGGGTAGAAAAGATCAAGGTTTTGGATGGGGGAAGATAAGAGATGGTGGTGAACAGCTGTTTTGAAGACCTGGAGGGAGGAGTGTGATTGAAGTGAGTGTGGGAGTTTGTTCCAGAGGCGGGAGAAAAGAGGAATGAAAGAGTGAAGGTGAGCAGAGAGCCGAGATTTCGGCAGTTTAACCATCAGAGGGTGGCTGGCAGATTTTGTGCGACCTGTAGGAATATTTGGGGGACAGAGCACAGAGAGAACTGGGGGAGCAAGGCCGGAGAGGAGTCGGTAGAAGACAGAAAGACCACCTACCTGCCTGCGGTGAGTGAGTGAAAGGCCCTCAGAGATAGCTTCATCGCGGGAGATTCCAATGATTCTGAAAGCTTTGGATTCAACAGCGTGAAGCCGAACCAGGTGTGAGGCAGGAGCACCAGCCCATAGGGGAGAACAGTATTCCATTGAGCTGCGGATGAAAGCCTTGTATGTGGTGAGGAGCTCAGGTGTGCCTAGGAAGGACTTCGCACGACAGAGGATGCCCAGTCAGCGACTGGCTTTGGAGGCCAGCTTGGAAATGTGGTTTTCCCAAGAAAGATCATGGCAGATGGTGAGACCCAAAAGCTTGAGCGACAGAACTTCTTGGAGAGGATTGTTGAGAAAGTAGATGGGAGGGTTGTCCAGTCGATCTTTTCGGAGAGACATAGTAAGAGTGTGAGATTTGTCAGGATTGAAAGACATGTTCCACATGTTTGACCAGTCTGTGATTTTGTCCAGGTCTTCAGAGAGTGAGGAGGCTGCAGACTGCCGATCTGAGGGAAGAGGAATGGAGCGGCAGAGAGTGGAGTCATCAGCAAAGAGATACAGAGGATTTTCCAGAGAGTCAGAGAGATCATTGATAAAGACCAGAAAAAGCACAGGGCCCAGCACACTGCCTTGGGGAACTCCAGCCTGAACGGGAAGGGGAGATGAGAGAAATCCATTCAGGGCCACACGTTGACTACGACCAGAGAGGAAGTCTGCAAGCCATGCATGGAGATTTCCATGGATACCATAGGAGGAGAGTTTGGTGAGCAGAGCTGGGTGCCAGACCGTATCGAAGGCACGTGATATGTCAAGGGAGACAGCTCTGATTTCCTGTTTGGCATTGAGGACCTCCATCCATTGTTGAGACAGCAGAAGCAGCATGTCCAGAGTAGAGTGACCTGGTCGGAAAGCAAATTGATGATCAGAGATCAAGCCATTGGAGAAGAGGAAAGATTTCATATCCGAAGCAATGATGGATTCCATGACTTTGCTGATGATTGGGAGCAGGCTGATTGGTCTGTAGTTGCAAGGATCTGTTTTTGCACCTTTTTTGTGTAAAGCGGTAATGTTTGCTGATTTCTAGGATGCTGGCAGATGACCTTGAGCAAAAGATAGGGTGAAAAGAACAGAGAGAGGGTGAGATAGAGCGGCAGAGCAGGATTTTAGGACCCGTGGGCTGATGCCATCTGGTCCAGTTGCAGAATCAGAGTCAAGGTTTGACAAAAACTCCTCCACCTTGTCAGGAGAGAAGGTCACAGAGTCCAGGCGCAGTTTGGTTCGACTGGGAAAGGTGGGAACAGAGAGAGATGGGTTTGGGACTAAGGATTTTGAGGCAAACACAGAGTTGAGGCATTCGGCTTTGTCACGTGCGATGTCAACTGTGTGGCCATTTGAGGTAAGGGAGGGGATGGAGGGGGAACAAACACCAGAAACGGATTTGACCAGACGCCACCAGGATTGGGAGGAAGGAGACAGGTTTGAGAGTTCATTCTTGAGTGAGGAGAGATAGTGCTTCCTGGCACTCCTGAGGGTAGACACACACTTGTTCCGAGCTTGGTGGAAGGAACTGAGATTTCCTTCAGTTGGATTAGCCTTCCAAGAGGCAAAGGCAAGTTGTTTCAGGGCAACTGCCTCACCACAAGATTCAGTATACCATGGACGGGAGGAAGGGTAAGACAACTGAAGGCGAGATGGGATAAATCTGTGCATGAGAGAGATCAGTTTGCTTTGGAAGAATTCCCAGGAAGAATTGATGTCAGAGGCAGTGGAGATGGGAGACCAATCCAGACGATTGATGGCTGCTTGAAGACCGTCCCAGTCGGCCTGAGTGAAATGCCAGACTCGTCGACGCTGAGGAGGCTCTCTGAGAATGGCCAGAGAGATGTCCACTTTGACAAGCACATGATCAGAAGAACCGATTGGAGCAGAAGAAGAGCAGCAGACATTAGCAGGGAAGTTAGTCATAACCAAGTCTAGAAGAGAAGATACTCCATTGGCTGAGATCCGGGTCGGGAAATTGACAGATTGTGTCAATCCCAGGGAGTCACAGAAGTCCTTTGCTGAGGTGCCATGACTGGTGAGAGAGGAACCCACACCCAACCAGGTGGCATGATGACAATTGAAGTCACCACATATGAGGAAGAGAGAGTTGGGATGAGTGGATAGAAGTTGGTCCATGTTGTCGGACAGTGAAATGTAGATGGAGTCATCACTGTTTGGGGGACAGTACAGAACACATATGAACAAAAGGTGGGAGCGGAGAGGAAGCCGTAGCCAGAGGTACTCCTGGGGGTGAGGAGGAGAGAGGGCAGTGCAAGGAGAGTGAGGAAGAGAGTTTTTGATAAAGATAGCCACCCCACCACCAGGCCGAGGCTCAGGTCTATCATACCGGAGGAGGGAGTAACCAGGAAGAGATATTAAGGAATCAGAGACATCTTGAAGGAGGAAAGTCTCTGTTAAGCAGATCAAGTCTGGATTGTCAGAAGCAACCTGTATGGAGAGATCAGTCAGGTTTGAGCGAAGGCCCCGGATGTTTGAGGTCCATACCGTTAATGAAGAGAGAGGGGGAGCATCGGGTACAGGACAGGGGAGGGGAGGAGTAGGGTAAGATGAAGGATGAGAGGGGGAGGTAGGGAGAGCAGTTGTTAGTGTGTCAGCGATTGCAGAAGAGTTCCAAGAAAGGGAAGGATGAGGAGGATGAAAGGTTTGAAGGTGAAGGGATGAGGCACAGTGAGGGGTTGTTTGAGGGGGGGCAGAGGAAAGAAGAAGGTTGGGGGGGGGTGGAGGTATGAGATAGAAGGGAGACGAAGTGGGGAGGAGGCAGCTTTGAGGAGGAGGGGGGAGGAGGGAGAATTGGAGAGGAATGGTATGGGGGGAGATTTGAATGGGAGGGGTTGGGGGGGAGTTTTGAAGGGGAGGAGTGAGGGGGGAGTTTAGGAGGGGAAGGGCAAGGGGGGAGTTCAGGAGTGGAAGGGCAAGGGGGGAGTTCAGGAGTGGAGGGGCAGGGGGGGAGTTTAAGAGTGGCGGGGCAAGGGGGGAGTTTAGGAGTGTAGGTGCAAGGGGAGGGATTTGGATGGGAGGGGCAAGAGGGGAGTTTAGAAAGTGGATGATTAATGAAAGACGAACATTGAAAACAAATTGGGTTTGTTGTGATTTTCAAGTTAGCAATCCGGTTCAGAATGATGGAGGAGGGATGGAATGAATGTGAATTTAGACCATGTAGTGAGGGAGACATATAAGATATTGAATTTCTTTTTTTTGAGGTGGAATGAGTTGGAGAGGAAATTGAGAAAAGCCTTTTAAATAGGAAGAAAAACAGCGTGTTGTAAAATACCACTGAGTAAAACACTGAAGGGGAAAGGTTATACATATTTAAATAATATTTAAACAGAACCGTGAACAATCTTATGTGCACAAAAATACCAACGGGGGAAGAGCCGAGAGGGACCACCACGAGTCACGTGAAGGGCAAACGGTGGATCAATGAAATACTATCGTCCGAGTTCAATGAAATAGTAAAATCTTCACTGCTGTAATGACTCATATTTAATTAGCAGAAAAAACCTTTCCATCTATACCAATATACTTTCTTTCATTAACGGATTCAATCTCTACATTTTTAATATCAAAAGTTATCTTTAAATAATCTCTATCCATCATAGAACAAAATGACATTTCACCAGAAATATTAACATCATTCATTTTACTTAGATTTACACTCTTTGGATTATTAAAGTAAATACAAATTTCTCCACGAGTATTGTTGATGGTCTTATCATTCTTTTTCAAAGTATCGTGGTCAATCACTTTTTCAAGCTTTGAATAAATTGCCAGGAGGAGAGGATAAACTTTTGTTAGATTTACTTTAATGGATGTCTTTCCAGGTATAGTTAGAGCTCTTCCTTTAAATGAAATAGAGGGACACATGTTATTTTCCATAACTGGTTTAATCCAAAAATTTCCATATTTATGTTTGTTCAATTTAACATCTTTGACATATTTTTCTATATCTTCCACCGAAGTAGAGATTGATTGAAATTTGTCTTTTGTGCTTTGAAACATTGTATTTATTAACGAATAAACTTGCATTTCGTTTAAGTAAATATTTACTGTTTAAATATGATAGAAGGAGATTTAGAATTTCTAGACTCTCCATATGATAAATTAGAGAATTGTCCGGCTTGTGATAGAGTGGGGCTTAATGATGAGGATTCATATAAACAATGTTTATTCTGTGATTATCTTCTCATTAATGATAATAAAAAAGATAAAAATATATATAACTCTTTTAAATTAGAACCAAAAATGAAGTACTTTACAAGATTAATAAGAAAGATGAATGTTAAGTATTATGATGATAATACACCATTTCTTTCAAGGGAAGAGACTATTTGTATTGAGAAAATGTATAAGGGTTTAATGATATTTATTATTCAAAGAATTTTAAAGGAAATGTTAACACAAGATACGACATAAATAAAATAATGGATTATTTTGAAATTAAACCTAAATTCAGGACAAAATATAGTGTTTCTAAAATAACTCAAAAAAAGTTCGATGACTTGTTTTCCAAATATATAAATGAATGATTTTTTACCCGTTTGGGAAAACAAGATAAAATTTAACAACCATAAAAATATTCCAAATTCATTGAGATGTCTAATAGTCAGATCAAGCGGATGTGGAAAAACCTGTTTACTTTTAAAGATGCTCCTTGGTCCTAATTTTTTAGATTATGATAATTTAATAATTTTTACAAAGTCAAGTTTTCAACCCGAGTATCAACTACTCTCACAGGGTTTTAATGCAGGTCTTAAAAAGGAAGACATTATCGGTTTATTTAAACTTCAAAACAAACTAAATGATTATAATATTGAAGATATAATACAATTATTTTGTGATACACAGAAATCAAAATCGAAACCAAAACCCATAACTTGTATTCTCAGTGATAATACGGATGATATACCTTCACCTCAAGATTTAGATAAATCAAAAAAGAACCTCGTTATCTTTGATGATTGTGTTAATGAGAGAAACCAAACAGTAATGGATAGCTACTATACAAGAGGGAGACATTCTTCTTGTAATTGTATTTATCTTAGTCAGTCATATTTTCAACTCCCTCGGCGCTCAGTAAGAAACAATGCTAATACTTTTATTTTATTTAAATTAAATTCAATAGATGTAAATAATTTTTGGAGAGATAATTGCCCTACGTTATGTAGTAAAAAAGAATTTGAAAATTATATGAAACACACGATTGGAAAATATAAATATATTGTTGTGAAACAATATGAGATACTAAATGATATTTTTCAATAAATAAAAACAGAAGATGAGTACCGAAGAAAGAGCAAGAAAGTTTAAAGAACATCAATAGTTGGTTTCAAAAGTTGTAAAGCAATAGGAAGAGATAAAGAAGACACGGAGACAGAAACTAACTGGTGAAGAAGCCTTTGAAAGGAAACGAGAAAATTTTTTAACCACTTTTAAAAACTCAACAAACGATTTCACCTACAGTTCCCACAGTAGAATTTACTCCGAAAAAACTTCAAATGCTCAAAGATTTTAGCCAAATGACAGAGCAAGAACTTGGAGAATTAAAATATGATGATGAAGGATTATTTCGGAAACTTGAGGAGGTAAATCAACCACCTAATTATGTTGTGGAAGCTCTTCAAAACAATGAATATTCGGTGGGTTCAAAAACCAGAGCAGGTCTCATTCCAACAGAAGAACCAGCATTGTTCCATCTTGTGGAAGAAAAGGTATTGATATTTAATGATGAATTGATGTTCTTAAGTTCTGCTCGACCAAATGTTGATTGAACTCCAAGATTAATGTTTCTTCTAACAAACTCTGGATTCAGCGGTTCAAAATATTTTGAGGAACCACTTGATATGGAAAGAGAGGAAGATAGGGTATATATTGATTTACTAAACTCACTTGATTATGGAATTTCTGTTGCTGGTAAAAGGAAGAAGAATGAGAAGGAGAAATATATTATTGATGCTTTAAGTAACCTTGGTTCAGGTGTTAGTTTTCTTCCAAATGACCCATCACAATTAGTTAATAGGCTATTATTGCTGTTAGGTCGTAAGAAAGCTGGAAACAACAATTGTTTTAATGAAACATCCGCCATTTTAGATCAGTTGATGAATATGAAAATAATTAATAAATGTCAATACAAAGATATTTTATTAGATATTAAATAAGATGAGAAGCACAATTTTAAGTTTTAATTTCACAACGAGAGATTACACAGCTTCATTCCCTTACCCACTACAACTTGACCCCACAAAAGAATATGAGGCTTCTTTGTTGTCAATGGAGACTTATAATACCTTGTTTAATATCACAGAGAAAAACAACAAGTTTAGTTATAATCCAGGAAGTGGATATAAAACTATAACCGTTTCACCCGGAGCTTACGAGATTTCTCAAATATCTTCTGAAGTCTCTCCCCTTGTGAAAGAACAAGGTGATGAACCAAAAAATATGGTAATAGATATTCAAAAACACACTTCAAAATCAACTATTAAACTTAAAAATAATTATAAAGTTGATTTCACGATTGAAAATTCGTTCAGAGATCTATTGGGTTTCTCTTCAAAAAAGATTGAAACTAATGGGATGTTTTACAGTGATAATGTTATTCAAATATCCTCCGGTATAAATTCGGTATTAATTCATTGTGATTTGATTGATGGTGCTTATAACGATGGAATAAGAACAAATACAATATCTTCATTCAGCGCATACTCAACCCCGATTGGTTATAAATTCAATATGGAACCAAAAAATCTTGTCTGTTTACCTGTGTCAGGAAAAACCATATACAGAGTAAGTTTTAGGATAACCGATCAAGATAATCGTATGATGTCCTTTAATGATGAAATTATATCCATCAGAATTCACCTACGTGAAGTTTTTCAATAAATAAATAATGGTTATTGTGAGAAAACACGAGTTGGGAAAATAAAAAATAATTACAGGGGAGAGGATGTTCCTTTCACCATACTATAAGGGTGAAGGCATGTTTCTTGGTAGAGGATACTATAAACCAAAGAGACAACGGGGTGTGGGAAATCAATTTAGAAATAAAGGAGATGGGATAATTGATACTCGAATGTGCATTGGTTCAACCATTCTTAAACATAAAGACCTAATTGGTTCAACTGCTTCTGCCATGGGAAATGTAGTGGGTGCTATAAAGAGTACAAAAGATGCTCAAAAGGAGTCTCATAAATTACAAGCAATCAAAGAAATAAAAAAAGGTAAAACTCAACTATCTTCACAAGGACGACAAAAAATCATTAAACTACTTGGGTCAGGGTTTCAACGATTTGAATGCTATATAAATACAAGTATGGAAGCGATTGATAGTATCTATGATTTGGATGATACGATTATCATTTCAAACTCCACGAAAAGAAGACTATTTTAAGGTAAATGCTATAACAGGAACAGACTGGAATTCAAATGGAACAAAAAGTTTTGAAATAAATAATCAACAAACTTACTTGAATCTAGCTGATAGTTTCTTGCTGTGTAAATTTAAATTCACTAAGGCTGCAAATAATACTAATGCTACACTCGTAAATGATTTCTTCTGGAAAATGTTTGATAGTGTCCGCCTGTATATTGGAACACAAGAGGTTGAAGCGTTTGATAATGTCTCTGCTACATCTGAAATGATGAAATTTACACTATATTCGTTTGGTGATAGAATGGGTAAGGAAGCTGTAGAAGGTTTTATTCCTGATATGTCAACGGGTACAAACGCAGACCCTGGTTATAGTCAAAGGAAGGCAATGTATAATGATGATACAAAAGCAGAGAATAGTTTTTGCGGTAGCAGTACCTCTGAAAGGTATATTTGGATTTTGTGATTATGATAAAGTTTTGTATGGGCTTAAATTTAGATTTCAACTTCAAAGGAATGATAATGTAAATAGATTGCTTTTTGGGGCTCAAAATGCTTTTGGTGATGATAATAAATTTGATATTAATGATTTGTGTTGGTATATCAGTGAATATACTCTTAATCTTAAAACGGAAGAGATGTTAAATAAAAGACTTAACTCAAAGACCCCGCTAAATGTATCATACCTTAAAAGAAGATCTCAACACGTTAAACTGGAACACACTACCTACACTTGGAATTTGGGTGTTCTTCAAGGAAAGCCACGATACCTATGGCTCGTTTTAAAAAAACCAGATGGAGAGGAGGGTACTGATAAGAATAATGCGCTGAGTGATAATGCTAAGGTGAAACAACTTCGGGTTTCTCTTGATGGCACATTTTATCCGCGAGATAGATTGGAAATTGATTGGGAAAAAAATGATTATGCGGAAGCCTACAAGTCTTACCAAAAGGTGTGTGAAAGCAACGGTAATAATGATCCCATTTTGGATATGGTTGCGTTTCAAAAACTTTATACGATCTACGCAATTGACCTGAGTTCTCAAAAAGAAACTATAAAGTCTAATAGAGTGGATACTTCTCTATACATTGAAAGAGGGGAGAGTGAAGGGGTTAATACATATTGTTTGCTTTTGGAAGAAACAGAATTACAGATTAATACAGATAATGGTGTTATGATTAATATCACATAGATTTTTTCTCATAAATAAATGAGTAGGAAAGAACCGGTATATGTTCATCAAATCAATCTTCATAAATTAACATCTTGTATTCAAAATCAAAAGCCTTGTATTATTAATGTTAATACAATTCAAAGAAAAGGAGCAGTAAGAATTGATGTTTTACTCAGAAGAGAGCAGGTAAAAACACTAAATGATGCTGGTTCACTTAAAATTAAAATAACAAAACCTATGTTAAAGAAATATTCAATACAAGAGGGAGGATTTCTCCCGTTTCTAATTCCTTTATTTGCTGGTTTAAGTGCGGCGGGAGCATTGACTGGTGGTATTTCAGCAGCGTCAAAAACTGCTAACGAAAGGAAGGCACAACTAAAAGCTCAAAAAGAATTGGAAAGACATAACAAGGAGTTGGAGAAACAAATTAGTGGAAGTGGTGTAATTGTAGATTTTGCTGAAAAGCTTGAAAGCCTACCTGATAAAGCTAGATTGTTGGTTGGAGATATGCTTTCCTCTGTCACTCAAGCGGGTGTTAAACTAACTAAACAGGGTAATGGATTGTATCTTTCTCATAAATAAATGGATAAATGGTTTAAACAATTTGGAGAGAATACAACATCAAATATTGAACTTGCTAAGTATTGTAAAAAACTAAAAATTGATAATGTGGTCATCTGTATGAGAGATGAATTAACAAAGTTGTCCAAGAATACAAAGAATATTTTTATGAATTTAGACACACAGAATGGTTCTCATTGGGTTTGTATTCATAATAGTCAGGATAAATATTATTTTGATAGTTATGGTATGCCACCGCCTGTTGAAGTAATACAATTCTTACAGAATGGTGTTTATCAAACATTACAAGTTCAAGAAATTAATTCTAAATGTTGTGGTCAATTATTTTTATATGTATTATTTCAACTCAACAATAATGAAAATTTTTATGATGTCATTTTTAATCTAATATAAATGACATGTCGGAAAAGATGGTTCTATCTTTGGAGAATCCTCTCAGGATATTGATTTATCAAATTATTATACAAAGGCACAGGCTGAACGACAAAAATATAGTATATGTAAAAATATTAATATGAAGAATTCTTATAAATTAATCAATTATCCAAACCCAACAGATGCGAATGACTTGATTAGATTCAGTGATTTATCACAATATATATCTTTAAATAAAACAGCACGTTTTGTTAAACAAGTAAAATTTACAACCACAACACCTGGTTATACTGACCATACACCTTTCCTCATTCAATTTAACTATCTGCTTACAATTGAATTTTATAAAGAAGGACATATAGTTAACATGCGAATTAATAAATGGGGGTATGATATGCCTGATTTAGGGTATAATTGGTCTTTTTCAATAAACTTAGAAGACCCACATGATTTGAATCAGTCTCGTAAAGAAGAATATTATCCACTTGGTGAGGATAAGGATTTATGTGGAAGTACAATTAGTAAACAAGAAATACATGATTTTAAGAAAAGAAAAATATATGATAGTATAGCGATGGTTAGCATGACAAAGAAGGATGGTAATGAGATAAGGATAGAAAGCCGAGGAATACAAACCGATTTGGTCGTGGGAAGATGGGGTGGTATTACCTGTCATAATATTAATCTCACATACATTTCTGATACATAAATGGCAGAAAGAAGACTACAAGAGAATTATAATTTTTGTATTCAGGGATACCTACAAGAAAAGGGTGCTCGGTATTACATACCTTATGATGTGGAGCATATACATGGAAAGTTTGTCATTAAAAAACTGGCCTTATACTGATATTGTTAAACCCACAAATAGAGACTTTTTTAAAATATTAAATAAAAATGAACTTCTCAAAGTTATGAAATATAAAACTCTTTTAGAAATCGTCAACAAATCTTATTGGTATCCTATTATGAGAAAAATAATTATAGATACAAGAATATCTCAAAATCCAGATGAGTATATGAATAATATTCTTTGGGACCCAAACTCAAGGGTAGCAAGGGATGAGGAAGGAGTTGAAGAAGAGAAGGAGGAAAGAGAGAAAAAGGAGAAGGAGGAAAGAGAGAAAAAGGAGAGGGAGGAGAGGGAGAAAAGGGAGAAGGATGAAAGGGAGGAAAGGGAGAAAAAGGAGAAGGAGGAAAGGGAGGAAAGAGAGAGGGAGGAAAAATATAAAAAGATGGCCATTCCTGAGATTATTGAAAGATTGAATGTATTATGGCAAATAAATCAATCTGAACACACCAAAGAAGAAAAAAAAGAATTAATGACTCTTATGAAGATATTGATTTCAAAAATGGCTGAGATGAGTTCAGGGAGGAGATTTACATGAAGAAGAAGAAGGAAAAGATTATGTGGTTGATGATGTTGGTGTTATTGACTTAAGTTCGTTTTATTTGTAAATAAATGGAGGAGAGAGTGAAGACATTCCTAAGGATTCTTTATGTTTTAAAAATCAAGATTGAAATGTATATGGTGAAAGCCAAAAAGGTTTTGGCACTATGTCACACTTTTTCTCATAAATAAATATGAGTTATTGCCTCAAATGTAAAAAGAAAACTAAATCTAAAAATATCTCTTATGTTAAAGCTAAAAATAATAGAGTTTATCAAAAAGGAATATGTCAAGTGTGTGGCTCTAAAAAGTGCCAATTCATCTCTCCTAAAAGTGGAGGAGACATACAAAAGTTTCTGTCAGGAAGTAAATTTACAACAACTGGAATTCCTGGGGAACTACATCTACCTGGATATTCTTTCTGTGGTCCTGGAACAAACCTGGATAAAAGATTAGATGAGGCTGACAATCCTAAACCTTGGTCTAAACCTATAAATAGGGTTGATGAAGTTTGTATGAATCATGATATTGCTTATGGGGATACCACCACATTGGATGAAAAACATGAAGCAGACAGAGAAATGTTGTATAATTTGTCTTTGATACGAAATCCTACATTGAGAGAGAAAGTTGAAAGGTTTATTGTGAAAAAAATGATAAGTGCTAAATTGAAACTTGGTCTTGGTTAATTCCTCAAAAAACTATTAAACTCCAATGATGTCATCAAGACTGAGGAGCTTTTGGCTAATGAATTACACAAACCTATAATCACCAAGTTTAAAAGAAGGAAGGTTTATTCCAAAGACACTGACCACATATTGTCTGCTGATTTAATTGAATTGAATAAAGACAGGGGATACAGGTATGCTTTAACTATTATTGATTTGAGGAGTAGATTTGCCTGGGTTGTTCCTTTAAAAAACAAAAGGGGTGATACTTTAATGTTAGCCTTTAAACTAATATTTGATAGGGATAAAAGGAAACCAAAGAAGTTATGGACTGATGAGGGAACAGAGTTCTATAACAAAATATTTATGAAATTTCTTAAGGGGGAAGGTATTAAATTATATAGCACCTTTAATGAAGGAAAGGCAGTTGTTATTGAGCGTTTTAATCGCACTTTGAAGGAGAAACTATATTAAAAATTCACACAACTCGGTTCTCAACAGTGGGTATATTTAATTCAGGATATTGTAGATAATTACAATAATACAGTTCATTCATCCACAAAATCAAAACCGTCAGAATCATTTACAAAATTAGAATATGAAAAGGAGATTAATTTGAGAAAACCCAAGTTCAAAATTGGTGATATTGTAAGAATATATAGATGGAAAAGCCATTTTGAGATAGGTTATACAAAGAGATGGACTAATGAATTATTTAAAATTGTTGATGTAATGGATACAGTCCCTTGGACCTACAAATTATTTGATTTAAATGGAGAAGAAATCTTGGGTGCATTTTACTCACAAGAATTACAAAAAACACAAGTAAGCAGATGATACCCTTGAAAATAATAAATAAATAAATAAAATGTAATGGGGATACGTTCTTGAGATCTGTGAACCCCAAACACAGAATCCCTCAACTTTTCAGTTGGGGCTTAACTTTTGTGTGTGTGTGTGTGAGTGAGTCATAATAACATACAAACCCTAACCCAACCCCAACTGAACCCTTAACCCCCCCCCCCATTAAAACACCAAATTTGTAAGTCTAAACAACTGTATCCATTACATCAACCATTTGAAATTATTCATAAGTTCATCTCTGTATAACCTTCCAATTCTATTCATCTTTTTCCAACTTTTTTGAAACAATTCAATGATAATGTTAGATAAATGAGTCTGTGAGGTATGACATTCCTTTGAAAAATTCACCTCACATCCAGAACCCAACCCCATCCCTAACACAACCCATCCCTTACCCTCACTTTCAAAATCCCAACCCTAACCCCAACATAATCTTTGTTTTTTTTGTCTTCTTTTTTTAAAAATATGTATTTCTTTTTTTTCTTCCTCTTCCTACCAATTCTGTCTTCCAAGGCTTTCAAGTTTAAAGAAGTAGAAATGGGAAGAAAGAATTTTCCAGCATTTTCTTCCCCGAACTTTCTTGATATTACTTAAATCAGATGTTATTAAACAAAGAACATTGTTCATTGCTTTGGTATCCAAAGAGCCTCCAAGGTAAAACTCTTTCATTGGATTATCAAGGTAGAACTTGTTCTGTTGGTCATGGTTGCTCAAAAGGTCTTCAAACAAATCGATCATTTCACCCCAGGTTGTGGTAAAAGTGGTATTTCATTTTGTACCTCAGATACAATTTCCTTCATTGATGGGAGATTTGAATCAAGTTTATCAAGGTGAAGGTTGAGCTCCACACAGGTAGAGTCTCCAAAATGAAACCAGTTTTCAAAGTCTCCAAGGTAAAACTCTTTTCCTGATTTTATTAAATTTAGTGAGTCTCCAAGGTAGGTATTAAAACCATCTCGGCAGAACTCATGATATTGTTACGGAACCGGAGTACGGCACTCCACTTAGGGGGGGGGGGGTTAATCCCCCCTTCTATTTTCACTGGCCGTCTCCGCTCCTGACGCTGCACAGCTACCTCCGGAAAGGCAGGTGCACAGCCCCGTTCGTACCGCGGACAGATATTAATGGCCGAGCGGTTTTAGCAACTGCGGCATGAACTATTAACAAGGACTATACCCGATTCTTGAACGTTGGCCAAATCGTGCCGCAGGTATTCAATTGGGAAATCACTAAAGCGACACGGATGTAAGGGAAAGAAAGGCAAGGTAGGAAGAACAAATCTAATTTATTATTATTATTTACAAGACCAAAAGAACCAAGGAGAATGGAAAGATAAGAAAATAAAGGCAGAAAGAGGGACGGACCAGAAGGACACAGTGCAATACTAGCTTAACTAAACGGTCTTACTTCACCCAGGGACAAGACACACAAAACAAACTCACGTACACAAAAGGATGGAAGGACAGGAATGGTTTGGGACGGCAGAGGAGGGTCCAGGTAGATGGTGGCGTCGAGGTCCGGCTCCAAGTGCACGCTCCGATCCAAGCTTTGGGGTCGAGGCGAAAACCCGGCAAACACAGCTCCGCTTCGCGTCTCACCGACCGGCAATAGGGCCTAGAGGGTCTCGGCCTATTGCCGCAATACAGGCACCCCCTCACGTCTCTCTTATCTCATCTCTGTGGGGGCTTCCTTGGTCAGCCGCTCCACTGGCCTCTCCGCTCCTCCTCAACTGGACTGGGCTCCGGTGCACTGCCAACTCTCTCACGCATCTGCCGACTTTTCTCAAAAGGCTTGCGCGCGCTCTTTTATTGTGCCTGGGGCGATCAAGCCGCCAGCCTCAGGACACACCCATCGGTGAGCTCGCCTCGGCCTTGATTGGTCGCGAGGGCTCACCGATCCCGCCCCTAGAGGAGGTGTTGGCAAGCCCACGCCTTGTTCCTGGCACTGGGCTGACTCCTCCCACCTTCTGCTCCAAGATGACCTGGTGCTCAATGGAGTATTGCGGCGAAAAACACGGTCCCAAAGCAGCAGGGGAGAATGCAGTTGGCAATCGCTGACAAAAGGGGAATGCGTTTGGAAATGGAGGCTTTGGGGAATTTGAAAAGGGATTCTACCTTGTTCCAATTTGATGCAATGCAGTGTCAACTAATGGAAGACAGAACCTTAACCTAATACACAGAATAAGGAGATAACTACAAAAAAAGGAAATCTATGATTTGCTACGTGATTGTATATGGAATAACTGAGGGGACGACCTTTGACCTTTATACACAAACTGGAGGGTGATATTTACAACAAGCTTCATTACACTTACAACGATATTTAAAAAAACCCACAACACAATTCTCAAATCCACAACACTGCACCCTCCTCCTCTTAGGCACGTCCCGGGCCTATTAAACTTAGCTTTAGTGTGGCACGTAGGTGTAGTTCCCTCTACATTAAACCTGACCCTGAGTGTGACAGTTTTAAAACACAAATAAATATGTCCCGCTGCTGCATTGCACCCTATCTAACAGATTTACGCCCACACCTAACCGAATTGCGGAATTGTCTTCAAACTACAACATGAACGATGGGGGGAATTATTTACAGTTGATGCTACTTGTATTTACAAAACTAACCCAGGACCTGTGATTGTTCTTTTGGGGGGGGGGGGAGACAGCCTGCCCTGCATCGACGCACCATAAAGCACCAAAAATGCACCAAAACACCATAAAGCACCAATCACCCTGCTGGTGGTCTTGCTCTTCAGCCCCCTCTGCTGGCTAATACTCTTCCAGATGTTGTCAACTTGCTCTTCTTACTTACTTGTCTTACTTCTTACAATTTTGAGGCAGAATGGACACTTTCTCAGAGGGTTTCCCAAGTTAAAATGTTTTCTTATACACATATGTACAAAATAAAACACAGAAACCTAATATCTAAGAGATGCAGACGAATTTTGTTTGTTTAAGGGATCAGCCCACGGACTACACAGGGGGAGCTTACATTGGATATAACTTTTTGTGCAGAAGCGGGTTAAAAGCTGGAACGCCAGAGCAATCGCTGCTGTTTGAACGCGCTGATCACGCGAGGAGAAGCTGCCGACCTGTTCATGCCATGGAAGGATCACCTGCCGAGATCAATTGTGTTGCCAGGTTTGGCGGTCTCAATCGGTGTCAGTAGTTGCTTAACTTCCCATGAGGCCGCGAACCTATCCACGGCATGGCGACCTGCAGGTTCAGAGGTTGGGGAGGGCCCGAGAAGTCCCACTCATGATGCACCCCAAACCGCAAACCTCAAACTCAAAACCGCAAACCCCGCGTCTGCAACAATATTTTCACTCTGTCTGCTGCTTGGGAGTCAAACAAATTAGAAATTCATTCCAAACAGGAGAATCACTGTTTATAATGACATCATAAAGGACACAAACAACAGGCACAAATAACTAAAGTGACATGTTCGATAGAGTGATGTAATATACACTGTGCAATGCCAGTAAATTCCAGAAATTTTTTTAAATGAATTTTCCAATCTTTATTTTATGTAAATTGAATTAAATACTTGAACACTGTTGAACACAAATCAACTTCGTGTTACTTCCACGAACTTCCAGTTTAGCATGACTTGAGCATGTTAAATAGGGTGGTGTATAAGGGTGATGTGGAACACTGCTTCAAAGACTGCTTCAATAGTGCTTAACATCCGGAAGTTTACTTTTTAACAATCTTTAACTTAATTATTAACAAACCTGGAAGGAAGTTCTGGGGACCTCATGTGGTGGCACGTCCATTCGTCTGTCACTCCGGAAACACTTCTCCGCAACCACTGATGGGATTGTGACCAAACTTGGCACAAATGATATTTGTTATGTTGTGACTAAAGTTTGTTCATGGCATTAAAAAAAAAGTCTGCCCTTTGGGGTTGAACGGGGGCGGGGAGGGATGGGGGGGTTAGGGGCCGCCCTCCAAAATAGGTATTTGCTTTCTTCTCAGAAACTAAACATACAATTCCAATGAAACCACAACATTTTGTTCATGACCCATGAGGTACCAACGTTTGTTCACAGCATTTACAAAATGTTAATCAATGGTGGAGGGGATCAGGGGGGCAAGGGGATAGGTTTCCCCCCAAAATAGTTTTTTTTGTTTGTTTGTTCAAATTCTGTGATTACGTTAGTATGATTGTAGATGGTGCCGTGTCTTCTGGCATCCATTGAAATTGGTTAAAAACGCCATGATATGGTTTAAAATACCTTTAGTCAGTGTAGTATATGGCTTTGTTCTACCAGGTGAGCACACAGGGGTATTGCCCCAATGTTTCTATTTAAATTTAAGAATACATTCATGATGTAACATGTTCTATGAACTCTCAAGATGGTTATCAATCCCATTTCCCTGCAAACGACTGATGCTGATTTGTACACAGGTGACGTCTATCCTTTAAATGTGGAAGGCAGACAACACAAGAATGATTCATCTGTCACAGAAGATTCAAAATGTGCTTCTGCAAAGGAAGGTTCAGATGATATTCACATGACAAACGGAAGTGCTTCCTGTTTTGCAAATGGTGAGTGGAAATGTAAAAAATGTAAAAAAATATATAATTTTCGGAAAAGTGTTAAATATTTTGCATTTTGATTTTGACAAAAAAAAACAACATTTTTTTTTGTTTGTTTCTGTAGAACAATCCAGAATTAATATGGGACAAATAAGGTCCAGTCGCAGCATGACAGTGAAGAAGAAGCCTTTTTTGAAGAAAGAATCACAACATCAAGGCTCACTTCCTATAAAATGCAAGTGCATGTCTGGGCCTCGCAACACAAAGATCAATATTAAATTAAACAAAAACAAAAAGGTTGCAGAAAGACGAATACGTCACAAGTGTAATGTGTGCAGAATGGATTTTGCTTCAACAAGTAACATCAAAATACACATGAGGATCCACATTGGAAAACACCCCCACAAGTGCTCGATATGTGATGAAGGTTTCTCTCAAAAAGACAGTTTGAAAAGACATATGAAGATCCATACAGGAGAGCGACCTCACAAATGCTCGATATGTGATAAAGGTTTAGCTCACAAAGGCAGTTTGAAAAGACATATGAAGATCCATACAGGAGAGCGACCGCACAAATGCTCGATATGTGATAAAGGTTTATCTCACAAAGGCAGTTTGAAATTACATATGAGGATCCATACAGGAGAACAACCTTACAAATGCTCAATATGTGACAAATGTTTCTCTCACAAAGGCAATTTGAAATTACATATGAGGATCCATACAGGAGAGCGCCCCCACAAATGCTTGATATGTCATAAAGGTTTCTCTCAAAAAGGCCATTTCAAATCACACATGAAGATCCATACAGGAGAGCAACCTCACCAATGCTCGATATGTGATAAATGTTTCTCTCGTAGCGGCAGTTTGAAATTACATTTGAGGATCCATACAGGAGAGCGACCTCACAAATGCTCGATATGTGAAAAAGGTTTCTCTTATAAAGGCGATTTGAAATTACATATGAGGATCCATACAGGAGAGCAACCTCACAAATGCTCGATATGTGATGAAGGTTTCTCTCAAAAAGGCCATTTGAAATCACACATGAGGATCCATACAGGAGAACATCCTCACAAATGCTCGATATGTGATAAAGGTTTCTCTCAAAAAGTCAGTTTGAAAACGCATATGAAGATCCACACATAAGAAATGAAATCTTAAATACCAAGATATGACAAATGACGTTAACAGGATTTCGAAATTCAAGAAACATGAAATTGTACCAGTGATAGTCGGGGCAACAGCGAATCCGGAGGATCAAGAAAACCCAAACTGAGTAGGTAATTTATTTATTTTTGTATACAAGATCGAGGCTCATGTAAGAACTAACATTGATCACAAAAAGACAAACTGACACATAAAACATGACAAAGGGAGTAGCAGACAAGATAGAGAGTAGGGACATCAGAAGATCTGTGGGAGGGAGAGGGCTTGGGGGGGGGGCAGGCATGGGAAGGGGTGGGGGGAGAGGTAAAAAAAAAACATGGACACTGCAGGGACTTCCAGGAAAGAAGTTGGTATCTCAAAAAAGTGGATCTGGGGTGAAATTAACGAGGGTAGAAAAGATCAAGGTTTTGCATGGGGGAAGATAAAAGATGCTGGTGAACAGCTGTTTTAAAGATCTGGAGGGAGGAGTGGGATTGAAGAGAGTGAGGGAGTTTGTTCCAGAGGTGGGAGAAAAGAGGAATGAAGGAGTGAAGGTGAGCAGAGAGTCTTGGTTTTGGCAGTTTCACCAGAAGAGGGTTGCAGGCTGATCTTGTGCGACCTGTAGGAATATTTGGGGGACAGAGCCCAGAGAGAGCTGGGGGAGCAAGGCCGGAGAGGAGTCGGTAGAAGACAAAGCCCACCAACCTGCCTGCGGTGAGTAAGTCAAAGGCCCTCGGAGTTAGCTTCATCGCGGGAGATTCCAATGATTCTGAAAGCTTTGGTTTCAACAGCGTCAAGCCGAGATAGGTGCGAGGCAGGAGCATAGGCCCAGAGGGGAGAACAGTATTCCATTGAGCTGCGGATGAAAGCCTTGTATGTGGTGAGGAGCTCAGGTGTGCCAAGGAAGGACTTCGCACGACGGAGGATGCCCAGTCGGCGACTGGCTTTGGAGGCCAGATTTGAAATGTGGTTTTCCCAGGAAAGATCATGGCAGATAGTGAGACCCAAAAGCCTGAGTGACAGAACTTATTGGAGATTATTGTTGCGAAATTAGATGGGAGGGTTATCCAGTCGGTCTTTTCGGAGAGACACAGTAAGAGTATGAGATTTGTCAGGATTGAAAGGACATGTTCTACTTGTTTGACCAGCCTGTGATTTTGTCCAGGTCTGCAGAGAGTGAGGATGCTGCAGACTGCCGGGATGAGGTACGGAGTGGCAGAGAGTGGAGTCAGCAAAGAGATAGAGAGGATTTTCCAGAGAGTCAGAGAGATCATTGATGAAGAGCAGAAAAAGCACAGGGCTCAGAACACTTCCTTGGGAAACTCCAGCCTGAACAGGAAGGGGAGATGAGACAAAACCATTCAGGAACACACGTTGACTTCGACCAGACAGGAAGTCCGCAAGCCATGCGTGGAGATTTCCATGGACACCATAGGAGGAGAGTTTGGTGAGCAGAGCATGGTGCCAGACTGTATCGAAGGCACATGATATGTCGAGGGAGACAGCTCAGATTTCCTGTTTGGCAATAAGGACCTCCATCCATTGTTGAGACAGCAGAAGCAGCATGTCCAGAGGAGAATGATCTGGGTCTGAATCCAAATTGATGATCCGAGATCAAGCCATTGGAGAAGAGGAAGGATTTAATCCCATGACCCATGCGATAATTGATTTGAGCGATGATTAATTCCATGACATTGCTGATTATTGGGAGCAGGCTGATTGGTCTGTAGTTGCAAGGATCTCTTTTTTGCACCTTTTTTGTGTTAAGCTGTAATGTTGTCTGATTTCCAAGTAGATGGCAGATGACCTTGAGCAAAAATGAGGGTGAAGAGAACAGAGAGAGGATGAGATAGAGTGGCAGAGCAGGATTTTAGAAACCATTGGCTGATGCCGCCTGGTCCAGTTGCAGAATCAGTTGCAGAATCTTTATTGGTTTGCCAAAAACTTATCCACCTTGTCAGGAGAGAAAGACACATAGTCCAGGAGCAGCTGGGTTCAACTGGGAAAGGTGGATACAGAGAGAGATAGGTTCGGGACACCAGATTTTGAGGCATTTGGCATTTTCACGTGCGGTGTCAGCGGTGTAGCTGTTTGAGATAAGGGAGGGGATGGAAGGGGAACAAATACCAGAAACAGAATTGACCAGATGCCACCAGGATTTGGAGGAGGGGGACAGGTTTGAGAGTTCACACTTGAGAGTAGAGAGATATTGTTTCCTGGCTCTCTTGAGGGTAGACACACTTGTTCCGAGCTTTGTGAAAGGAACTGAGATTACCTTCAGTTGAAATAGCCTTCCATGAGGTGAAGGCAAGTTGCTTCATGGCAACTGCCTCACCACAAGCTTCAGTGTACCATGGATGGGAGGAAGGGTACGACAACTGAAGATGAGATGGGATAAATCTGTGCATGAGAGAGAGAGAGAGAGAGCAGTTTACTTTGGAAGAATTCACAGGAAGCATTGCTGCAAGAGGCAGTAGAGATGGGAGACCAGTCCAGATGATTGATGGCTGCGTGAAGACCGTGCCAGTCAGCCTGAGTGAAATGCCAGACTCGTCTGCGCTGAGGAGACTCTTTGAGAATGGCCAGAGAGATGTCCACTTTAACAAGGAAATGATCAGAAGAACCGATTGGAGCAGAAGAAGAGCAGCAGACATTTGCAGGGAAGTTAGTCATAACCAAGTCTAGAAGAGAAGATACTCCATTGACTGAGATCTGGGGTGGGAAATTGACAGAATGTGTCAGTCTCAGTGAGTCGCAGACGTCCTTTGCTGAGGTGCCATGGCTGATGTGAGAGGAACCCATACCCAGCCAGCTGGCATGATGACAGTTGAAGTCGCCACATATGAGGAAGAGCGAGAGTTGGGATGAGTGGATAGAAGTTGGTCCATGTTGTCAGACAGGGAGATGTAAATGGAGTCATTACTGTTTGGAGAACGGTACAGAACACATATGAACAAAAGGTGGGAGTGGAGGGGAAGCCGTAGCCAGAGGTACCCCTGGGGGTGGGGTGGAGAGAGGGCAGTGCAAGGAGAGTAAGGAAGAGAGTTTTTGATAAAAAAATAGCAAGCCCACCACCAGGACGAGGCTCAAGTCTATCATACAGTAGGAGGGAGTAACTAGGAAGAGATATTAAGGAATCAGAGACATCTTGAAGGAGGAAAGTTTCTGTTAAGCAGATCAAGTCTGGATTGTAAACCTCCGAACCCCGAGGAAGTCCCCGGCAGAAAAATGTGTTGTCCTTGGTTGAAAACAAGCCAATCAATAATGAGTCCACACCAAGGCTTACGAACAAACCACCATATATTATAAATCCCACACAGGAATCACGACCCAATTTATAGTACAGCACTTCACAATATAATCCTTATCTACAGGTGGCGCCACCTTACCGAGCCCCTTAACCCCCCAAACTCACGGGCCTTGCCCCAATGTCTCTGTAGGCCTCCAAGGCGACGTCGATTCGCTCCAGCAATCGTGGAGTCAATTTCCGATTCCAATCAGAGGAAGCGGCTTTGATCGAACCAATCTCCAGCACGATGACGGTAGAATGGGAAACTTCCCCAAAGACGATTTCGGGTACGTACCCGGTTGCGGTTCAATCCGCAAGTCGCCTCAATAACCCTCCCACAGCCACTGGCTTGCACAGCCATCCCTGGCAGCCCGCCGGAGAGTAACACCTGGTCGACGCGCCGCAAAAACCTCGTCACTGCCGGTGGTGCGCGTGGCAAAGATGGCGGTCGGCTTTCTCTTTCCCCGGGCTTGGAGGTGAGGATACTCGACAACCTCAATGAGGATACCCGACTACGCAGGCTCCGCAGCAATCCGGCGATCTCCTATCGCACGGACTTCTGTTCAAGGAGGCAAAGTTCCCTTGTCCTGCACGTTCGGCTGCTCGGTCTGGAGCTGCAATTAGAACACATCTCCTTACGATCTTTTCCACTCCTCCTCTTCCTCTCCCTATCTCTTCCGGGGCACGATCCTATTTCTGGCCACCTTTTACCCGGAGCGCTTTTAACCCTGTTAACCACAATAAGCATTATCAACATCCGCATCATCAATAAGCAAGAAGCATCAACCCTGATAACAAGAAACACCATTATTAGGGCCGGTATCCGTAACACTTCCCCCCCTCAAGAAAGAAAGTTTGAACATAGGGAAAACTTTCGTTGTTGGCAAAATTCTTTACACAAACAAAAGTAAGCTCACCCCCAGATCATCAAGTCCTGTGAGCAACAACAATCCATAGTTCCCAAAAATAAAGCAACAATGTTCTACACAACCCACAGAGATTTCCAAAGTTAATTCCCTCTGGACAAAGCATCAGCAACGACATTATCCCTGCCCTTTACGTGCTCAATTTCCCAGTTGAACTCCTGCAAAGCCAACTCAATCTCATCCACCTCGGATTTTTTGTTTTTCATTTTTTGAATGAAGGTTAAGGGGTTGATCAAAAATCCCACGTTAAGCAACTGGATAGCACTTTTTCTGGGAGGCCAAGCCGAGTATTCTCTACATGGATGCCTTAGGAATGTGGAATTACGGTTAGTCTGGGGGGGAAAGCTCACTACATGGACGCCTTCAGGAACGTGGAGTTCACGGTTAGTCCGTGCAGGAAAGTTCACTACCTGGACGCCTTTAGGAACGTGGCATTCACGGTTAGTCCGTGTAGGAATCTGGGCTCGGCGGCTCCGCTGTATTCAGTGCTTCAACTTCTCCGGACTCCTAATAATTACGGTGGGACCACTTGTCACAGTAGTCACCTGACTGGCGGTTTCCTTCTCGGCCAGTGCTCTGATAATCATTCTTTCGGGAGATGCCGTAACTCTGGGACCCTCCATAGTAATGTCGGCTGCGGCCACCGCCAAAACTACTGCCAAGTTGTCCTCTCCTGTGGACCTCTCGACGCCTACGAAATGCCTTCCCTACTGTTATGGTCCGACCCTCCAAATCCTTGCCATTCCAATTCTTCTCTGCCTCTCTGGCATCTTTTGTGCTTGCAAACATGACAAAGCTGAACCCTCTTGACTGTTGCGTTTCCCTGTCTTTTACCAACCGCACTTCCACAATCGGCCCATATCTGTTGAAGACAGAGGTCAGAACTTCTTCCTCTGTTTTGAAGTTGTCCCCCGACAAATAACTTGGTACTTTTGCCACCATCCCGAGCTGGTGTGGTGTTATTTTCCCTGCTGGGCTCTTTACCAACCCTCGGGTTACCATAAACTTGACCCCCGGCCAAATCATTCCCGATGACCACAGATACTCCCTCTACAGGAAGCGTGGCTTGTAAACCGACGGTGACCGGTCCTGACACCAAATCTGACTCCAAATGGACACATGAAGTGGAGCACTAACACAGCCACCAATCCATTATAAACGAACACTATCCCCCGTTGCCGTCTCCTCAGACCATGGCAAGATGCCTTCAAGCATTAAAGATTGATGTGCTCCTGTGTCCCTCAATATCCTAACCGGTCTCCGGTTAGTCGAGGCTCCATCCAGTGACACAAACCCTTCGGAAATAAATGGTCAGTAACCCTTTTGAGGGCGATTTCTCACAATGGCCATCGCATTTGGAGTCGTACTAGTCGAAATCCGCTCCTGATTTTCCTCTCCCAGAGCATGACAGTTGGACCTCCAATGTCCAGGTTTATGGCAAAAAGTGCCATATTCCCCATTTGTCCGTGTTATAAGTCTAGTGTGAAGGATCCTGTAGGAATTTAGTTTTACCGTCGCGTTTTTCTTGTTACCGGAATTTTATTTTAAATACAAGTCAGGAGACGACGATGGTTCACGAGCGAGCGGTATTCAATGAGAAAGGTCAAAACCGACATTGAAAATATATAAATAGGAATGTATTATCTGTTATGAGACTAGTTAGCTACACAATACCGAAAATTCGGTTCGATTCCGACAACTTTGAAAATTTGACCTTTGTGACCTTCAAAGGTCGAAGATTCTGAAATTTGTTGGAAAACTTGTATTTCATGATGTATGTGATAATATAAGATCATGTATGACATTTCACCCTATCAGGAAGCGAACAATGTAATAAAACCATTAAAAACAGACTTTTCTGAATTTCGTGACCTTGTGACCTTGACCTTGGGGCGAAAATGAAAAATCGAGCTACTTGGGGCTAGACACATGACATTGGCCTAACCAAATACTGAAATCCCTGGCAGATTCCACCAACTCCCTCGGAGAAGCTGTAGCTGGAACTCGACTACCCCCTAAAAAGACATCTTTTTTGGGCGTGGCTCCACCCACAATGGGCGCAATACGCCCACTCTAGGCAGGACACAACTAGATCATGATATCAACCTCCCACCTAAGTTTCATCAAGATTGTATGATATCATTGGGCAGTTATGCTGCGGACAGACAGACAGACACACACCCATGACGAATATCGTGGTCACTATTTGATAACTCGTGAACCAATAAAAGAAAGTTTTGGTTTGTTTGTTTGTTTGTTTTTTGTTTGTCTGCATGCGCTAATCTCCTGTACGGTGAAAGA
Organism: Myxine glutinosa; assembly: GCF_964187855.1. Taxonomy (NCBI): domain Eukaryota; kingdom Metazoa; phylum Chordata; class Myxini; order Myxiniformes; family Myxinidae; genus Myxine; species Myxine glutinosa. The sequence goes on along the minus strand of NC_136261.1, from coordinate 444,355,465 downwards.
TAGGAGGAAACCTCTGAAACAAAAAAATGTCAGGACGGGCCCCGGGGAGGTTATCGGCTGTGTGGTGAGGCCGCCTCGGCCGGGCTGGGCCCATTTCACATTAAATCTTCTTCTTCTTTCAAAATGCCCTTGAAGTACAACTTATGCACTTAATAGGAATATCTGATTGCAACACATGCTTTCAAAATTCTCTCTCGCGGGGCCCGACAGAAGAAAGAACAAGGAATCGTTGAGCACTAACTGACACTGGGCTCGCGTCAGACCTATGTACAGAAGATTAAATTCATTCATAAAGAAACCGGGGCAATGCCGGGTGCCTTCAGCTAGTATTAAATAAATCCTTTCGTTATTTTCCGTACATTTTAAATCCGTTTTTGTGCAAGTTATTTTCCGCAGGTTGAAGACTGCTCAGCGGGATCACTCAGGTAAAAGCCTCAGCCGATACGACTTTGATGGTATGGTGGGCCGAGCGGGATGGCCGCCGTATCCGTACAAGTTACCCCGATTGCACCCGGGGTTGACTAATCGCGCTATGCTGGCTCAATAGGAAAGAGAAGACACCCGGCTGGGTTATAATGACACAATACGACACCAGGGGTTCAGTTCTCAAGTATATTCGTACGGAAAAAGGTTAGATTACAGGGGCTAGAGGTATATTACAGGAAGACAGGCACTTAGACACACTCTTATATTATCCCCGGACAGACGACAGACACACGGGACAAAATGCTGACTCACACGGGGGTTGATGAAAAGGGGGGCAGGTCGCGATGGCTCAGGTGCACCTGGCTCAGGGACAGAATCACGTACGGTGGTGTCCAGAGATGCGTGAAGGTATCACAGCGCTTGTGGGTCGCGACTTTGGTCTCAAGCTGGGGAGGTCGCTCAGCGCTCGGGAGGGTGGCGTCTTTTTCCTTCCAAGCTCGGGGCGCATCTCTCGTCACATCCGGCCCGGGGCCACGTATATCCGGCGGGGAGTGACACGCCCTCGGCTCGTTAGCGCCGCCCCAGATGGCATCGGCCCATGGCTTCTCATTGGGTGCGGGGGTTACCGGCTCCGCCCTTGACGAGGGGCCGACAGGGAGCCCCTTCGTGGTAACCCCGTGGAGCGCGTGGTCAATGGTGGCTAACCGAGCCGGAAGGAGGACGCCCACTCCCCATGCCGTCACCGCGCCGCCCCCCTCTTTTGTTGTTGTTGTTGTAGTTGGCGCTTCTTCATGGGGAAGAGATGCGGAGAGGTATGGGGAGGTCCTAAACTTCCTAACAGGTGCCATATAATCACATTCTGGTGCAACGAAGAGTCATAATTAATGGAAACAAGTCCTTAACTGACATAGATTAAGAATAACTAGCAAGATGTCCTATAATTGTCTACGTGTGGTGCGGGGGGACCTGGGCACGACATTTAATGGGGGGATGAAGGGGAAGATCGGCTCTAATGGGTGTTGTTTACAGACAATGGGACTAGGGAATGGGGTAAGGGAGAGTTGGGGAGTATCGGAGAAAATAGGGGAATATTTACAAGCGGATATGGAGGCCAAATTCCATATTCGCAACATTGCACCCTTCTCTACCCTCGGGGCGTCCCGACCCGATAAATTTTTACCTACTTTAGTGTGGCACGCAATGTAGTTCCCTCTACTATTAACTCTACCCTGAGTGCGACAGTTTTACAGATATTCACAAATGAGTAAATATGTCCCCCTGCGACGTTGCACCCTTCTCCTCACAGAAACACACCCACAGGATAACCGAATCCGGAAAGAATTCTCAAACTAAACATACAGCCGGTAGGGAGCATTATTTACAAGACTACGCTGCTATTTACACTACGATCCAGGACCTGTTTTTGGAGGAACACATGCAGATGTTATGCATAGAGAGAGCGCGCTTGCCAACATCGATACACCAACCCACGAGTGCTCTGTGGCCGACGGCCTTTAATAACGTGCAGAGCACCCTTTCCCGAGCATCAACAGCACCACCCCACCACCAATCGGTGCAGTCACCATTGTTCATTGGAATAAAAATAACTTCAACAACCCCTAACCCTGCAGGTGTCTCTTGCTCTTCTTGTGGTGCACTTGGTGGTGTTAACTATTAGTGGTTCACCTGTATGGCATAGGTGCCACGTTGATCCATAGGTCCATCCCCGGGTGGTGCTTGGCCGCAAACGAACTGCGGTCCATTGTGGGTGGCCACAAACATTGCGGTCCATATGGTGTACCGATCCAGGCAGCGAACAGCGAAAGTGCAGGCCCACAACTGCGCAGCCAGCACCTCTCTCTCCTCTCTCTCTACCCCAAAGCCAGATCCTCGGAGGTGGGAGACAAAAGAAGCAGACAGTGAGTAAGGTGGTAAGGGCGCAAAAGTGCACGCAATGTAAGGTAATGCACACTGGGGGCACATGGGAACCAGGTGAGACAGGTACGTTCCTATCGTACGCCCCCCCCCCCACCAGGTAACCTACATGGCCCCTCCCTTACCCCTTACTGCATCCACACAACACAACACTACTCATAAACATCTACTTTACAAATCAACAAACATCCCTACTGTCTTCCCCGTTCCTCCCATATACCAAATTCGTCTTCTCTCCCTCCTAACCAATCAAATTTGCCATTTTCAACTCTCATCAAAATTTGCCATCTCCAACTGAACATCAAAATTTGCCATCACCAATTCATCATCAGTCCCTCCTAGGGAGGGAGAGATGGAATCACCCCAATGTCTCATCCACGTCGTGATGCGTCTCACAAATCCTCACAGCAATCTCATTTCCTGCAACAAACAAAGAAAACACAGGTGTGGAGTCATCATCATCACCACAGGCAAGTGGCTGCGTATGGTGCGACAGGTTCATCAATCCTAACTATCTCCTAAATGACTTTAACAACTTTACACTACCCGGGGTCTTTCTCCGGCCAAACCATTGGTCCTCTTACGCTATGGGTTCTAAAAACCAATTCCCATTGGCCAAACTGTGGTGCTCTTCAATTTGGGGTCTCACTCCCCCGATTCATCTCCCGGTGCCCTCGCACAACTTCTGGGCTGCGGCGTGTACCTCTCCCAGTGGGTCTACCCACCTGCACACCTCCACCACTGCAGTTGCCTCCGAGCTTACCTGCTCCTTGCCCTAACCTAACTACCTGGGGAAGGCCCTCTGGCACTCTCCCCACTCGGTGCCCTCTCTGGCACTGGGCTACCCGGGTCCATCCTCCGGATCCTCGGGCCCCATCCACAACTCTACCGGCTCTCAGAGCCCACCTGCGGTCTCACCTGGCCGACATCCTCACAGTGGTGGAGTGCTCAACCAACTACACACACTAACAGGCTACACGCCCAGCCATTTCCACAACACTAATGCACCCATTCACAACACCATTCTGCAACCGCACCACAAATGCCAATATCCAACCACAATTTACCTGCACCCTCTACCTAACACTTACACTACCCGCCCCGGGTGCTCGTGAAAGGGGTCCACTCTTCCCCCATCCACACCTTCGCACCATGCACACCACTCCATACCACTTACTCCAACTCTCTCCACACACCTGTACTTGCACACCTGTGCTCTCACACCTGGTGCCACCTGCACCCTTCTCTCCCCAAGCGCATTCGCGCTGATCCACAACACTCACCACTCATACACGGCTCCACACACCTGTCCAGTTGCACACCTGTGCAATCCTCACACACACAGCATCATCTCAGCTAACTACTCCCTTCTGAAACTTGCGCTTCCCAGTCGTCCCTTTAACTATTGCGCTCCCTCGTCATTATCATCCATACTAATCTACCTGCGTCCCCACTACAGGTATCAGTCACTAACTAATCTTAACGTTACCTAATGTCATCTTCGCTAGATCCCTACACACAATATCCTAACCCACCCGGGCTAGTTTTCACTGCCATACACCCCATAAGCTATTGCTCCTTTGCCCCCCACTATATGGGAAAGGTGGCAGGGATGCCATCCCACCCCATCGGGGGTCTCTCACTACCAATTTTGCACATCAAATTGCAACAAATTAAAAATTTGCCAATCACTACCCATCATCTGCCAATCACTACTGCCAATCCCTTGCCAATCATCAAATTTTGTTTTTCTCTAATTTTGGGTCCAATACACTAACCTCATCACCCAGTCGACTCACTAATACCTCTCGGTGCGCCAATCCCTGTCCAAAGCCCGGCTTCGTAAAGCCAAGCAATGGATGCTGGTTGTTTTGTGCCAGCGGCTGGATGCGTCCGGCATTCGGGGCAGGGACGGGGGCTTACCCGGGCCGAGATCCCACGCACCACCTCGGCGTGGAGCCATCCAATGTCCCGATCTCGACCTGCCGGCACGTCTCACCAAAAAGTGGTCGCCATGACGACTCTTTCTCTCGGGCCGCCCGCTCCGCCTAGTGGAGCTCAGACGCGGCCGTTCAAAGCGAGGCCCAGCACGCACCGAGGGCCCGATTCGGCTATAAGTCGTTCTAAACTCTATCCCGTCTAACGTCGATGCTTCACCTGCATGCTTACACCCCGCAGCCCGTTCCTTGCTCACACATCCAGCCGTGCCCATGCTCCTCGTACCTTTCCTTACACACCTCGGTACTCTCATTCCACTCACAGCCTTGGTCACACACCTGACCACCGAACACTTTGGCACACATTCGTTGGTAGCACACCTCACCAAAACACCTCTTCGCGCCCCCTCCTCTGTCACCTCCTCTGTGACAATCACAGGTGTGCTCTCATTCGCACACCCAACCACGTGCCTCACTACCAATTCCAGCGTGCATTCCCACACACGCTCTACCATTCCAGGTGTGCATCCTTCCATCCCAGGTGTACATCCTCGCTCACCTGTCACAACTAACTCACGCTCCATGTCACTCTCACTACTTTCACCTCCATTCCTGACAGAGCACTCACCCTTACTCTTGACAGCACACTCTTTCCCCATGCACCTGTCCGTCACACACCTTTCTCGCGCACACTCTCCCGTTACACCCTCTGTAACACTCACCACAGGTGGACACTCTTCCTTACTTCTGACAGCGCACTCTTTCCTCATGCACCTGTCGGTCACACACCTTTCTCGCGCACACTCTCCCGTTACACCCTCTGTAACACTCACCACAGGTGGACACTCTTCCTTACTTCTGACAGCGCACTCTTTCCTCATGCACCTGTCCGTCACACACCTTTCTCGCGCACACTCCTGCGCACACTCTCCCGTCACACCCTCTGTAACACTTACCACACCGCGCTTCCATGTGCTCCCTCGCACACGCGCTACGACCGACTCACTCTCGCCAGCACCCTCACTACTCCTTGGCACGCACTTTTTCCTCACACACCCCAGAGTCGGACTTTCTCGCACACCTCCTCTTTCGCACACCAGACCTGTCGCACAAATTGATGATCGCACAAATGATGATCGCACAAATGAATCCAAATTGATGATCCGAGATCAAGCCATTGGAGAAGAGGAAGGATTTAATCCCATGACCCATGCGATAATTGATTTGAGCGATGATTAATTCCATGACATTGCTGATTATTGGGAGCAGGCTGATTGGTCTGTAGTTGCAAGGATCTCTTTTTTGCACCTTTTTTGTGTTAAGCTGTAATGTTGTCTGATTTCCAAGTAGATGGCAGATGACCTTGAGCAAAAATGAGGGTGAAGAGAACAGAGAGAGGATGAGATAGAGTGGCAGAGCAGGATTTTAGAAACCATTGGCTGATGCCGCCTGGTCCAGTTGCAGAATCAGTTGCAGAATCTTTATTGGTTTGCCAAAAACTTATCCACCTTGTCAGGAGAGAAAGACACATAGTCCAGGAGCAGCTGGGTTCAACTGGGAAAGGTGGATACAGAGAGAGATAGGTTCGGGACACCAGATTTTGAGGCATTTGGCATTTTCACGTGCGGTGTCAGCGGTGTAGCTGTTTGAGATAAGGGAGGGGATGGAAGGGGAACAAATACCAGAAACAGAATTGACCAGATGCCACCAGGATTTGGAGGAGGGGGACAGGTTTGAGAGTTCACACTTGAGAGTAGAGAGATATTGTTTCCTGGCTCTCTTGAGGGTAGACACACTTGTTCCGAGCTTTGTGAAAGGAACTGAGATTACCTTCAGTTGAAATAGCCTTCCATGAGGTGAAGGCAAGTTGCTTCATGGCAACTGCCTCACCACAAGCTTCAGTGTACCATGGATGGGAGGAAGGGTACGACAACTGAAGATGAGATGGGATAAATCTGTGCATGAGAGAGAGAGAGAGAGAGCAGTTTACTTTGGAAGAATTCACAGGAAGCATTGCTGCAAGAGGCAGTAGAGATGGGAGACCAGTCCAGATGATTGATGGCTGCGTGAAGACCGTGCCAGTCAGCCTGAGTGAAATGCCAGACTCGTCTGCGCTGAGGAGACTCTTTGAGAATGGCCAGAGAGATGTCCACTTTAACAAGGAAATGATCAGAAGAACCGATTGGAGCAGAAGAAGAGCAGCAGACATTTGCAGGGAAGTTAGTCATAACCAAGTCTAGAAGAGAAGATACTCCATTGACTGAGATCTGGGGTGGGAAATTGACAGAATGTGTCAGTCTCAGTGAGTCGCAGACGTCCTTTGCTGAGGTGCCATGGCTGATGTGAGAGGAACCCATACCCAGCCAGCTGGCATGATGACAGTTGAAGTCGCCACATATGAGGAAGAGCGAGAGTTGGGATGAGTGGATAGAAGTTGGTCCATGTTGTCAGACAGGGAGATGTAAATGGAGTCATTACTGTTTGGAGAACGGTACAGAACACATATGAACAAAAGGTGGGAGTGGAGGGGAAGCCGTAGCCAGAGGTACCCCTGGGGGTGGGGTGGAGAGAGGGCAGTGCAAGGAGAGTAAGGAAGAGAGTTTTTGATAAAAAAATAGCAAGCCCACCACCAGGACGAGGCTCAAGTCTATCATACAGTAGGAGGGAGTAACTAGGAAGAGATATTAAGGAATCAGAGACATCTTGAAGGAGGAAAGTTTCTGTTAAGCAGATCAAGTCTGGATTGTAAACCTCCGAACCCCGAGGAAGTCCCCGGCAGAAAAATGTGTTGTCCTTGGTTGAAAACAAGCCAATCAATAATGAGTCCACACCAAGGCTTACGAACAAACCACCATATATTATAAATCCCACACAGGAATCACGACCCAATTTATAGTACAGCACTTCACAATATAATCCTTATCTACAGGTGGCGCCACCTTACCGAGCCCCTTAACCCCCCAAACTCACGGGCCTTGCCCCAATGTCTCTGTAGGCCTCCAAGGCGACGTCGATTCGCTCCAGCAATCGTGGAGTCAATTTCCGATTCCAATCAGAGGAAGTGGCTTTGATCGAACCAATCTCCAGCACGATGACGGTAGAATGGGAAACTTCCCCAAAGACGATTTCGGGTACGTACCCGGTTGCGGTTCAATCCGCAAGTCGCCTCAATAACCCTCCCACAGCCACTGGCTTGCACAGCCATCCCTGGCAGCCCGCCGGAGAGTAACACCTGGTCGACGCGCCGCAAAAACCTCGTCACTGCCGGTGGTGCGCGTGGCAAAGATGGCGGTCGGCTTTCTCTTTCCCCGGGCTTGGAGGTGAGGATACTCGACAACCTCAATGAGGATACCCGACTACGCAGGCTCCGCAGCAATCCGGCGATCTCCTATCGCACGGACTTCTGTTCAAGGAGGCAAAGTTCCCTTGTCCTGCACGTTCGGCTGCTCGGTCTGGAGCTGCAATTAGAACACATCTCCTTACGATCTTTTCCACTCCTCCTCTTCCTCTCCCTATCTCTTCCGGGGCACGATCCTATTTCTGGCCACCTTTTACCCGGAGCGCTTTTAACCCTGTTAACCACAATAAGCATTATCAACATCCGCATCATCAATAAGCAAGAAGCATCAACCCTGATAACAAGAAACACCATTATTAGGGCCGGTATCCGTAACACTTCCCCCCCTCAAGAAAGAAAGTTTGAACATAGGGAAAACTTTCGTTGTTGGCAAAATTCTTTACACAAACAAAAGTAAGCTCACCCCCAGATCATCAAGTCCTGTGAGCAACAACAATCCATAGTTCCCAAAAATAAAGCAACAATGTTCTACACAACCCACAGAGATTTCCAAAGTTAATTCCCTCTGGACAAAGCATCAGCAACGACATTATCCCTGCCCTTTACGTGCTCAATTTCCCAGTTGAACTCCTGCAAAGCCAACTCAATCTCATCCACCTCGGATTTTTTGTTTTTCATTTTTTGAATGAAGGTTAAGGGGTTGATCAAAAATCCCACGTTAAGCAACTGGATAGCACTTTTTCTGGGAGGCCAAGCCGAGTATTCTCTACATGGATGCCTTAGGAATGTGGAATTACGGTTAGTCTGGGGGGGAAAGCTCACTACATGGACGCCTTCAGGAACGTGGAGTTCACGGTTAGTCCGTGCAGGAAAGTTCACTACCTGGACGCCTTTAGGAACGTGGCATTCACGGTTAGTCCGTGTAGGAATCTGGGCTCGGCGGCTCCGCTGTATTCAGTGCTTCAACTTCTCCGGACTCCTAATAATTACGGTGGGACCACTTGTCACAGTAGTCACCTGACTGGCGGTTTCCTTCTCGGCCAGTGCTCTGATAATCATTCTTTCGGGAGATGCCGTAACTCTGGGACCCTCCATAGTAATGTCGGCTGCGGCCACCGCCAAAACTACTGCCAAGTTGTCCTCTCCTGTGGACCTCTCGACGCCTACGAAATGCCTTCCCTACTGTTATGGTCCGACCCTCCAAATCCTTGCCATTCCAATTCTTCTCTGCCTCTCTGGCATCTTTTGTGCTTGCAAACATGACAAAGCTGAACCCTCTTGACTGTTGCGTTTCCCTGTCTTTTACCAACCGCACTTCCACAATCGGCCCATATCTGTTGAAGACAGAGGTCAGAACTTCTTCCTCTGTTTTGAAGTTGTCCCCCGACAAATAACTTGGTACTTTTGCCACCATCCCGAGCTGGTGTGGTGTTATTTTCCCTGCTGGGCTCTTTACCAACCCTCGGGTTACCATAAACTTGACCCCCGGCCAAATCATTCCCGATGACCACAGATACTCCCTCTACAGGAAGCGTGGCTTGTAAACCGACGGTGACCGGTCCTGACACCAAATCTGACTCCAAATGGACACATGAAGTGGAGCACTAACACAGCCACCAATCCATTATAAACGAACACTATCCCCCGTTGCCGTCTCCTCAGACCATGGCAAGATGCCTTCAAGCATTAAAGATTGATGTGCTCCTGTGTCCCTCAATATCCTAACCGGTCTCCGGTTAGTCGAGGCTCCATCCAGTGACACAAACCCTTCGGAAATAAATGGTCAGTAACCCTTTTGAGGGCGATTTCTCACAATGGCCATCGCATTTGGAGTCGTACTAGTCGAAATCCGCTCCTGATTTTCCTCTCCCAGAGCATGACAGTTGGACCTCCAATGTCCAGGTTTATGGCAAAAAGTGCCATATTCCCCATTTGTCCGTGTTATAAGTCTAGTGTGAAGGATCCTGTAGGAATTTAGTTTTACCGTCGCGTTTTTCTTGTTACCGGAATTTTATTTTAAATACAAGTCAGGAGACGACGATGGTTCACGAGCGAGCGGTATTCAATGAGAAAGGTCAAAACCGACATTGAAAATATATAAATAGGAATGTATTATCTGTTATGAGACTAGTTAGCTACACAATACCGAAAATTCGGTTCGATTCCGACAACTTTGAAAATTTGACCTTTGTGACCTTCAAAGGTCGAAGATTCTGAAATTTGTTGGAAAACTTGTATTTCATGATGTATGTGATAATATAAGATCATGTATGACATTTCACCCTATCAGGAAGCGAACAATGTAATAAAACCATTAAAAACAGACTTTTCTGAATTTCGTGACCTTGTGACCTTGACCTTGGGGCGAAAATGAAAAATCGAGCTACTTGGGGCTAGACACATGACATTGGCCTAACCAAATACTGAAATCCCTGGCAGATTCCACCAACTCCCTCGGAGAAGCTGTAGCTGGAACTCGACTACCCCCTAAAAAGACATCTTTTTTGGGCGTGGCTCCACCCACAATGGGCGCAATACGCCCACTCTAGGCAGGACACAACTAGATCATGATATCAACCTCCCACCTAAGTTTCATCAAGATTGTATGATATCATTGGGCAGTTATGCTGCGGACAGACAGACAGACACACACCCATGACGAATATCGTGGTCACTATTTGATAACTCGTGAACCAATAAAAGAAAGTTTTGGTTTGTTTGTTTGTTTGTTTTTTGTTTGTCTGCATGCGCTAATCTCCTGTACGGTGAAAGATAGGAGGAAACCTCTGAAACAAAAAAATGTCAGGACGGGCCCCGGGGAGGTTATCGGCTGTGTGGTGAGGCCGCCTCGGCCGGGCTGGGCCCATTTCACATTAAATCTTCTTCTTCTTTCAAAATGCCCTTGAAGTACAACTTATGCACTTAATAGGAATATCTGATTGCAACACATGCTTTCAAAATTCTCTCTCGCGGGGCCCGACAGAAGAAAGAACAAGGAATCGTTGAGCACTAACTGACACTGGGCTCGCGTCAGACCTATGTACAGAAGATTAAATTCATTCATAAAGAAACCGGGGCAATGCCGGGTGCCTTCAGCTAGTATTAAATAAATCCTTTCGTTATTTTCCGTACATTTTAAATCCGTTTTTGTGCAAGTTATTTTCCGCAGGTTGAAGACTGCTCAGCGGGATCACTCAGGTAAAAGCCTCAGCCCCCTCTTCCCCTTTCTTTCCCAGCATATATAAAATCTGCATTTGGGCATTGCCTTCGGCTCGCTATTGGATATCCGTGATTCCCCCGGTAACAACCAAGGGGAATCACACGACAATATTCAAACCAAACCGTGAAAAACGATCTGGGAAAAGTCCCTGAAGTGAGGGCGTGGATCAGAGAAAAGAGAAAGGGTTAAATGAGATGGAGGAAACTAGAATTTGAAAGGCGAGTTTCAGCTAGAGATGGAAGGAAGGGGTGGAAGAAAATGAGATAAAGGGGTGGGGCGAGACAACAAGCACATGTGCCCTCAAGGATAGAAGGAAATTTTTGGGTGTGTTTATTTAAAACGTTAGACAAAGGGTAGATGTTCGGGGAAGTTAGGGGGAGAAGAGAAAATCTAAGAAATAAGCAATACAGCGAAGGAAAGAACTTGAATTCACAAAACACCGATGGGGGGAAGGAAGCCTCAAGTAACAGGCCATGCCGAACATAAAATCATTAATTATTCACAAATTTGCACGAATTGCAAACCAACACTAACTAGAAACACACAGTAAAACATACACAATAAAATAACGAGTGGAAATTTGGCAAAGACACGAATGGGAAAATACTTTAGCTTTGATACCGTGCAGAGGTAAACTTAAAAAGCATTCCATGAATTAGTATGACAAACAAGCTGCAGGTGGAGGCTGTCAGAGGTGCAGTGAGGATTACAAAACGATCGCTCAGAACAAAGCCATGAGAATGAAGTTTCACAAACTGGTTCATGAATAATGATCCTTTACTGAAAAAGGAGGTGGAGATTTTGAGTTCTGGGAGCACTTCCTCCCACCTCGTAATACTCACCTTTGGAGATAACAACCAACGAGAGCGTCCTTACAAATATTATATTTGTCACAAGGATTTTATTTCTAAATGGAGCTTGAACTTGCATTGTGCAACCCACGCTGGAGTGCTCGCATAAAAGTTGCTCTGACTGTGGGAAAAGTATTGCTGATAAAGGTTTGTTAAATTCACATAGCTTTACCCATATAGGGTTGTACGTGCCCCCCTTGTAAGCGATCCTCCACAGTAGGCAAGGTATTCAGTGAACCAGTAAAGAGAAAGCCATCATGAAAGCATACATCACTTTGAGCATATACCTTGTTAGCACAACTTCTCAGAGTACCATCTGTAACCCCTGACAACCAGCCAGCACGCTGCACCCCTTGATGAAAGCCATATGGCTGGCTGTCACCAGAATGTCCACAACAATGTCTGCAAACTGGTGTCAGAAGACAACAAGAATCTCAAAATTCCAACCCCACCTGCTTCCTCAAACGAAGTTTAAAGAAAATGACATCTTGTTTAAAATGTAAACTTTATTAATTTGGTTTTCCATTTTCTCATAATAGAGAACTGTTGAAAAATTGTTGCCAAAAAGTCAAATGGTAACAGAACGTAATCTCTCAATCTGATCTTGGATCTCATCGTGCTTCATTCAGGGTCTGCCTAAGTTTGCCAGATTGTAATTCTTGTCTTTGTCCTTGCCATGTATCCAGCCATGTTCCATTTAAGTTTTTTGATTGTTACCAGTGTTTAGGAATTTTGTTTTCCATCTAATTTAGTTGTTTTTCTTGTCCCTTTTTGGTTATGCTCAGATGGCATCTTTCAGGGGCAGTTTGAGCATCAATTTTTCCTCAATATTTGCTGTAGTCCATGTTTCATAGTCATGTGTGATATGGAGAGTACACCCTTCTTGTAAAATTGTTCAACAGAAGAAGACTGCTGCCTATGTTTTCATGAAAATTGAATTTGTGAAGAGTTTCACAATAAAGAGAGGTCTTCAAAGCACAAAAGCACTCACTGTCTGTGTTATTGTGAATATGTAATGGCACATTATGATCAATTATCAGTGAGGGGAGAGTTTGGAGTTGTCCATATCCTCATAAATAATCCTGATCAAATCCGTTTCTGGTGTTTGTTGCCCCCTCCATCCCCTTCCATTACCTCAAATGGCTACACAGCTGACTCCGCATGTGAAAAAGCTGAATGCCTCAACTCTGTGTTTGCCTCTAAATATTGTGTCCCAAACCCATCCCACTCTTGAGAGCCTCCCACTCCCACCGTACCCAGTCGTACCCAGCTGCTCCTGGACTCTGTGTCCTTTCCTCCTGACAAGGTGGAAAAGTTTCTGTCAACCCTCGACTCTGATTCTGCAACTGAACCTGACGGCATCAGCCCACGGGTCCTAAAATCCTGCTCTGCCGCTCTTTCACTCCCTCTCTCTGTTCTCTTCACCCTCTCTTTTGCTCAAGGTTATCTGCCATCAGCCTGGACATCAGCCAACATCACGGCTTTACAGAAAAAGGTGCAAAAACAGATCCTTGCAACTACAGACTAATCAGCCTTCTCCCAATTATCAGCAAAGTCATGGAATCCATCATTGCTTCGGATATGAAATCTTTCCAATTATCAAATGGCTTGATCTCTGATCATCAATTTGGTTTCAGACCAGGTCACTCTACTCTGGACATGCTGCTTCTACTGTCTCAAAAATGGATGGAGGTCCTCAATGCCAAACAAGAAATTAGAGCTGTCTCCCTCGACATCACGTGCCTTCGATACGGTCTGGCACCCAGCTCTGCTCACCAAACTCTCCTCCTATGGTATCCATGGAAATCTCCACGCATGGCTTGCAAACTTACTCTCTAGTCATAGTCAACGTGTGGCCCTGAATGGGTTTCTCTCATCTCCCCTTCCTGTTCAGGCTGGAGTTCCCCAAGGCAGTCTTCTGGGCCCTGTGCTTTTTCAGGTCTTCATCAATGATCTCTCTGACTCTCTTGAAAATCCTCTCTATCTCTTTGCTGATGACTCCACTCTCTGCCGCTCCATTCCTCATCCCTCAGATCGGCAGTCTGCAGCCTCCTCACTCTATCCAGACCTGGGCAAAATCACAGACTGGTAAAACAAGTGGAACATGTCTTTCAATCCTGACAAATCTCGCAGTCTTACTATGTCTCTACGAAAAGACCGACTGGATCACCCTCCCATACACTTTCACAACAATCCTCTCCAAGAAGTTCTGACACTCAAGCTTTTGGAGCTCACTATCTGCCATTGATCTTTCCTGGGAAAACCACATTTCAAATCTGGCCTCCAAAGCCAGTCGCCGACTGGGCATCCTCCGCCGTGCGAAGTCCTTCCTTGGCACACCTGAGCTCCTCACCACATACAACGCTTTCATCCACAGCTCAATGGAATACTGTTCGCCCCTCTGGGCTGATGCTCCTGCCTCACACCTAGCTCGGCTTCACGCTGTAGAAACCAAAGCATTTCAGAATCATTGGAATCTCCCGCAATTAAGCTATCTCCGAGGGCCTTTCACTTACTCACCACAGGCAGGTTGGTGGCCTTTCCGTCTTCGACCGACTCCTCTCCGGCCTTGCCCCCCCCAGCCCTGTCTGTGCTCTGTCCCCCAAATATTCCTACAGGTCGCACAAGATCTGCCTGCAACCCTCTTATGGTTAAACTGCCAAAATCAAGACTCTCTGCTCACCTTCACTTCTTCATTCCTCTTTTCTCCCACCTCTGGAACAAACTCCCTCCCTCTCTTCAATCCCACTCCTCCCTCCAGGTCTTTAAAACAGCTGTTCACCACCATCTCTTATCTTCCCCGATCCAAAACCTTGATCTTTTCTACCCCCCGCTAATTTCACCCCAAATCCACTTTTTTGAAATACCAACTGTTTTCCTGGAAGTCCTTGGTGTCCTTGCGTTTTATACCTATCCTGCCTCCCCCCAAACCCTCTCCCTCCCACACATCTCACGATGTCCCTGCTCTCAAATGTTGTTTGTGTGCTTCCTCCCCTTTTCTCCCCATATTGTCTGCCGCTCCCCTTTTTATATACTTTGTTTGCTTGTTTGTTTGATTTGTTTGTTTGATAAATGTTCGCTTTAAAATCCACATCACCTTCCTTCTCATTCTCTTAAGAACGCTTCTTACCCATACCACGAGTCACTGCACATGATGGAAAGATACCCGGAATCTCCTGCTCTAACTGTGCTGTGTTATTTTCCATACTGGGCTTTTCCACCAACATTGGATTACTTGTAAAATTGACCACCGGCCAAATCGTTCCCGATAATAAAATTAATTCCCTCCACATGAAGAGTGGCTTGTAAACCTACGGTGACAGGTCCTGACACCAACTCAGACTTTAAATGGATCACATGAAGAGAAGCTTTAACGAAGGCAACAACCCCCTGTAAGAAGACACCAATCCCAGTTGCAGTTTTTTCAAACAATGGAAAAATGCCCTCGAACATCAAAGATTGGTCCCTCAATACCCAAACAGGTCTCCGGTTTGTTAAATCCCCATCCAGTGACACAAACCCCTTGGAAATGAAAGGTTTGTAACCCTCTTGGATAAGGTCGTTCTCTGATTTAGTAAGTTTGGCACGGGGACCTTCACAATTCACTGCCCTCCAAGGACGATTTATCGCACTGGCCAACACATTCGGGGTTGCAGTAGCCTGACTCCGATCCTGATTTCTCATTTTCTGGGCGTAACATTGGGACATCAAATGCCCAGGTTTCTTGCAAAAAGCGCAAGTAGGCCCGGAGGGAAATCCCGTGGTCTGCTTCGGGCCCACTGGAAGGTATGTCTGCCTTGGACAGTCAGTCTTTCGATCACTAAAATTTGAGGTACCACTCTTTTTTTTTTTGTATACGATCGAGGCTCGTGTAAGAGCGAACATTAATGACAAAACAACAAACGGACACAAAAGACAAAATAAAGGGAGCGGGAGAGAAGTTGGGGAGGGAGGGGGAAGCACACAAGTACAACATTTGAGAGCAGGGACATAGGGAGATCTGTAGGAGGGAGAGGGCTTGGGGGGAGCAGGCGTGGGAATCGGGGTGGGGGTGGTAGAGGTAAAAAAACAAAAAAAAACACATGGACACAGCTCGGACTTCCAGCAAGGACTTCCAAGATTTTGCTCGATACACCTCTCTGGGCCGCATCCATGAGAATTTGCTCTTCAAATCTGATTTCATGTAACTCCCATGGCTACCTCTAGGCAGGAAGTTAGGTTAGTGAATCCCCATCCTCTGGGTCAAGGCACAGTCATCTGCCACTGTTGCTGCCTCATACAACTCAGGTACTTTTTTTTCATGCAAATGAACTTTAATGTCCGCGTGGACACACTGTTTAAATTCTTTCACCAAAATCAATTGTCGTAAACGGTTTAGTCTTCCCCAATCTGTTTCGAGTCACAACACCCATAAAACTTAGTTTCCTTCTCTCTGGCAAACTCCACATGGGTCTCACTCTCCCTCTTCCAGGCATTCCGAAATTTTTGCCGGTAAGCTTCAGGGACCAATTCATCGGCTTTGAGAATGGATTTCTCAACTGTCTCATAATATGCACATTGGTCAATCGGTAAAGCCGAATAGATATATTGAGCTTTACCCACCAGAACACTTTGTACTAACATAGTCCAAGACTCCTTAGGCCATTTTAACATCTGAGCCACCTTTCCAAAGTATAAAAAGAACTTGCCTACCTACTTTTCATTAATAGTCCAGGCCCTGGCATAGAAACCCGTATACATCTTAGAAGGCATAGACTTTGACCGTTGATTTGAGTATGGGATACCTCTAGCTTCCATAATCTACGAGGTGGAATTCCTGAATTTGTAGCACAAGCTGAAAAATGGCCATTTTCCAAAATGGCCGCCACAGGGCGAGTGCCAAACAAGAAATGCCGATAAGTTTTGATAGGAACGTAGTATATGGATGATTTTGGTGTATATTATTGGGTTTTCAGGTATGCCCAACACAGTAGTGTTGTCAAAAAATATTTTAGACGTTGCCTAGTTACCGAAATCCAAGATTGTCGCCACCCAAATTCCATCAATCAAGAAAACGTGAATAAATTTTAATTCAAATGTAGTAGATTGATGATTTTAGTGTCTATTTTGTTGTTTTCAGGTATTCCCAATACAGTGGTGCCATCAAAAAAACATTTTAGACATTGCCAAGTTCCCGAAATCCAAAATGGCTGCCACCCGAAGTCCATCAATCATGAAAACTCATCTAACACTCTTACGATGTCTCTCCGTAAAGACCGACTGGACAACCACACCAGAAGGACTTAACCTCCTTATTTCAACGCCTGTTCCCGCTCCTCTTCACCCTGAAAGATGTATTATTTGCCAGAAGAAAGGCAAGAAAACAGAACCGCTCCATGGTGGGTGGGGGGGGGGGGGTGGGGAGGGTCAGGTAGAAAACGTGTCCGTGATGTAGCGGAAGTGAAAGATGATGATGTTAGCAAACGGTTGAAAATTATTGGACCTGATTCTGAATTCAAATACCACAATACATATTCTTGCGATAAGAAATACACTGATGTACGAAACCTTCCAACCATTTCTGAAGAACCTGCTGCAGATGAGGTACCTGAAGTACTATCTGACTTGACAGCTCACAAGCCATCCACACGGAGCTCCACCATACCTCGTCCTGGACCAAGCACTGCTGTTGACTGAAATTATATAGACTGTGTCAATGTGTCATATGTGCATGTGATAGGGTCTTGGCCAAACAAAAGGGGAAACAGGTGCAGGAAAAGGTCAGACTCTGTAAGGTCAAAAGTTCACAGAAGTTTTTGGATGCAATACACTATCATAAAGATGATGTGTATGTCAGATGTGCAGACTTAGGCAGTCCTGTAAGATGTACAGTCACATGAAAAAGTAAGTACACCCCATGTAAAGTTTTGACTTTTTCAACATATTTCAACATTCAGCTATTTGATCTTCATTTCAACAATATTGATAGATAAAGGTGATATAATATAACAAATATCATGAAACATTTACATTTTGTAGTCCATTGTATAATTTAAACAAACATAAATGTAAATTTCACATGTGGAAAAAGTATGTACACCCCTACATTTATCACTACTTCAAATACCTAAAATGAGAATCAGGTGCACCAGCTCAGGTGCAAATAATTAGAACATCGTCAGAGAAGATCTTGGAGGAACCTGTCTTATACTGTAGGCATATTTGTCATGGAAAAAAAATTCGTGTATTTTTTTTGTTAAAAGCAAAAACTCACTTGATTTTGTAAGAAGGTATCATAAGCTTTAAAAAAATTTAGGGTGGCATTTTTTCTGAACATTCTAACGGCCTGAAATCCAAGATGTCCACCACCGTAGCAAAACGCCCTAAATTTGACGCTAAAATTAACTTAATGTGGTTTAAATATTTTTGTTTTCAGCATGAACTGCTTGGAACTTGTATATAGAGGTGACTATAATAACAATAACTTCCACCTGACTACTAATCTTTTTATTCTGCACAATTTCAGACAGAGGCTGCCTTTTTGATTTCAACATGTCGGCCGGAAAATTGACGTTCGAATCCAGTCACCGGCAGCAGTTTGTTCGCTTTATAGTGTTAAGGTTCCACTTGTCCATTTTATGGTGTACTAACATATTCTTTTCTTCTTTTGCAGGCTGCAAGTACCCACAGCAACCATCACCCAGGATAACATAGCTTAGAGACCTTAGATTAACCAAAATGGCAGAGTCTTCATCGAACAAGAAGTCAAAAACGGTGGATTTTGAACTATGCTTTATTTGCCAGTTGAGCAGCAAGCAAACAGATTATACAAACTATGTGCTTCGTCCTTCTTTGCCTTCAGTAGAGAAAGTAATTACAACAACTGATGTTCGATGTTCATATGGGGAAACAGAATTCTCTACATTAAAGAATCGCATAAAAGGTTTGTCAGCCCATGAACTGTTACAGAATGGTTTTTCATACCACAAGACATGTTATAAGGATCTCACACATAAAACATGCATTGAACGAGCCAAGACCCGATATGAGAAAGGACAAGCGACAGGCAGCGTCAGTTATATAAAACAGAAGACAAAAGGACGACCGAAAAAATCTGATGCTGCATCTACAAGTGCTTCCACATCACAGCGACCTACCAGAAGTCAGGCTTTCGACAAGGAGATGTGTGTCATTTGTCAGGAAGACAAAGCAGACAAATTGCACGACGTCTCAACTGAAAACATGGGAGCTCAGCTCAAAGCCATTGGTCAACAAACAGACAGAAAACTTTTGAAAGTTAGACTGAGCAATGT
The DNA here is from genome assembly GCF_964187855.1 of Myxine glutinosa. Classification (NCBI taxonomy): domain Eukaryota; kingdom Metazoa; phylum Chordata; class Myxini; order Myxiniformes; family Myxinidae; genus Myxine; species Myxine glutinosa. The sequence goes on along the minus strand of NC_136261.1, from coordinate 444,336,506 downwards.
TGTAGGCTCATCTGATCTTCTTACAGCAGTTGCTGAGGACATGAAGTATCACCTTCTGTGCTTAGGCCATGCAAAACGAGACAAACAAAAAGCTAACAGACCTCCAAAACAGCATGTTCATTTTGCACAGTTAGTGTCTGACCTGGAGATGCTCGACATGGTGGAAACTGAAATCAATGACCCATCTAACAGTTCAGCTTTGAATATGAACGACATTGAACAATCATATGTTGGTTTGCTAGAAGCCAATGGGTTCCCTTTACCCGACAATCCGCGATACAAACCATACTTAAAGCAACTGATTTTGGACAACATCGCTGATGTGCACTTCACCAGGCCTCCAGACAAAACCAAACCTGAGCAAGTACTTTCTACAAAATCCAAGGAAACCCTGTTAGCTGGTGCGTTGGCCTCTGATACAAAAGCCCGAAGAGAAGATGTGAAAGTCCTTCTGAAAGCATCTAAAATACTGAGAAGAGACATTGCAAGCGCAACCCCGTGGAAATTCGAAGGAACATTTGATAATTATGAACCACCTGCTTTGCTTCAACTCCTCTGCAAGCTTGCTATCCAAGGTTTACATCATGTTAAAACAATCAGCAGGGCCGAATCTATGAACCAAAGTGCATCTGTGCTGGCACAACATTTCGTATGTGCATACAAGTCTGATCGGCAGGTCACCTATGAAACAAAACATGAAGATGTCACTTTCAAACACCGCACTGAGAGCCATCCGCACTGAGAACTTCTCTCCAGTTCGCTGTTTGAATCCACCAGCTCCTGAAGCAGTATTGCACCTCATAAAGTGCGGGTGCAAACGTGGATGCGAAGGAAGGTGCAGCTGTCGCAAGAACAATATCCCATGTACGGAAGTTTGTGGATGCTGGGTTTTCAGCTGCAACAACAAAACTGTCCAACCAGGGATAAATGAAGACTGTGAAGATTGAGGTGTTACTTTCTATGACATTCACAAAATTATAATTCACTTGATATCCATTGTTAAAAATACTAAATGAAAGCCAGGCATTTAATCAGTGTGACTTTTTGCATCTTCCTGTTTAATCGATTTAAGAGATTGAACAGTAATTCAAGTATTTCATTTTATTTAGATCTGTTTGTTGGCTTGTTAATTATGTATACTTTGTGAAAAATACATGTCTTTAAATAGATACTTTGTTTGTAATTACATGCGAAGGGAGAAGGTATAGTTTACATTGTGGGTGCGCAGTGGCCATTTTGGAATTTGGCATGTAGCTCATACATATAACATAAATTTGATGATTCCATTCGATTCCTGGTCTCAGAAAACATATATTTAGACACTTTATTTGTAATTGTATCACATGTACTCGCGAAGATATCGCATTATTAGTGTTTGGTGGCCATTTTGGACGCCATCTTGGATTTCATAGTCTTAGAATGTTCAGAAAAAATGGCACCCTAATTTTTTTTGAAGCTTATGATACCTTCTTACAAAATCAATTGAGTTTTTGCTTTTAACAAAAAAAATACACGAAATTCCAAATATGCCTATACTATTATGTAAACCTCAGACATTTAGTTTGGTTTGCTCTTTGTTGTTGAAGTGCGCAGCGTCACCATGCCTAGATCAAAAGAGCTCTCTGAGGCCTTCAGATAGAAGGTTATAGATGCCTACGAGTCTGGGAAGGGATTTAAAAAGATCTCCAAACAATTTGAAATCAATCATTCGACTGTCCGGTAGATCATCTACAAGTGGAGAAGATTCCAAACAACTGCCAACTTGTTCAGGCCAGGCCGCCCCAGCCATTCCAGCCTGAGAGCAGACCGCAAGATGCTGAAAGAAGTCTCTAAGAACCCCAGAATGTCATGACGGGACCTACAGATAGCTCTTGCCACTGTTGATGTCAAAGTGTATGAGTCTACCATTAGAAAGAGGCTGCACAAATTTAATCTACATGGGAGGTGTGCCAGGAGGAAACCTTTGCTGTCCAGAAAGAACATCAGGCAAGACTAAAGTTTGCCAATGAACACCTCGGCAAAGACCAACACTTCTGGAACAATGTGCTCTGGACAGATGAGTCAAAGGTAGAGCTATTTGGCCACCGTATCAGAAGACATGTTTGGCAAAAACCAAAGACAGCATTTGACCACAAGAACCTGATACCCACTGTAAAGAATGGTGGTGGAAATATTATGGTTTGGGGCAGCTTTGCTGCATCAGGGCCTGGGCAGCTCACCATCATATAATCCACTATGAATTCTTCATTGTACCAGAGGGTGCTTGAGGATAATGTGAGGCCATCTGTCGGAAACTTGAAGCTCAACCGAAGGTGGACCTTGCAACATGACAATGACCCTAAACATACCAGTAGGTCCACCAAGGAATGGCTGAAAAGAAAGAAATGGAGGGTTCTGGAATGCCTCAGTCAAAGCCCGGATCTAAATCCCATCGAGATGATGTGGGGGGATTTGAAACGAGATGTGTATGCAAGTTATATTTGGGTGTTGAAAGTCTACTGATGATAACATAACATTTATGCAAATCATATGCATAACTGTTCTCAGGTCACATAATATATCATACAGACAGTGTCATGAATATTAATTAGCACAAAGTATACAAAATCCACTTTTGCATTGATAACGTGACCTGACTGTTACATGATTGAAAACAGTATTGAATGACAGTTACAAAAAGTTTATATTTGGATGTTCACAGTCTACTACATGTAATCACATATTCAATTTATGCAAATCATATGCATAACTGTTCTTGGGTCACATCATATAACAAACAGACAGTGTAATGAATACTAATTAGTAAAATTATCAGGAAAATTCAACTTTTGCATTGATATGATCTGACTACTAAATGACTGAAAACAATATTGAACAAGTACACATACATTCAAAGTACACCGCCCCATGCCAAATAATTAAATATGCTGCAGCGCGGCATTGCCGGGTCGCCTCCGGCGCCCGGCAATACCGCAGTGCAGCTCATTGAGGCTGCATTGGGAGGGAGAGGTGTACACTAATTGATTGATTAATTGTATAATTAAAATCAATAAAAGATTATCACAAAATATTTTCATAATCAATTGGCTAATAGCATACCTAAAGCACTGGTGCTTCATCCGAAGATGTATCTTTTAGAAATTTAATTAAATAAGTCATTTAGGAAAAATTAAATAATTAATTGATTACTCAATAAATAATGTTTTTTTTTTTGTTTGTTTTTTTTGTATACAAGATCGAGGCTCGTGAAAGAGCGAACATTAATCACACAGAAAGACAAACAGACACACAAAACAAATAACATCGGGAGCGGTAGACAAGATGGGGAGAGAGGGGGAAGGACACAAGCACAACATTTGAGAGCAGGGACCGAGAGACATCGAGAGATCTGAGAGAGGGCGAGGGCTTTGGGGGGGGGGGGGGCATGGGAAGGGGGCGGTGGGAGAGGTATAAAACATATGGACACTGCCAGGACTTCCAGGAAAGAAGTTGGAATTTCAAACAAGGTGGATCTGGGGTGAATTAGCGGGGGTAGAAAAGATCAAGGTTTTGGATGGGGGAAGATAAGAGATGGTGGTGACCAGCTGTTTTAAAGACCTGGAGGGAGGAGTGGGATTGAAGGGAGTGAGGGAGTTTGTTCCAGAGGCGGGAGAAAAGAGGAATGAAAGAGTGAAGGTGAGCAGAGAGCCGAGATTTCGGCAGTTTAACCATCAGAGGGTTGCTGGCAGATCTTGTGCGACCTGTAGGAATATTTGGGGGACAGAGCACAGAGAGAGCTGGGGGTGCAAGGCCGGAGAGGAGTCGGTAGAAGACAGAAAGACCACCTACCTGCCTGCGGTGAGTGAGTGAAAGGCCCTTAGAGATAGCTTCATCGCGGGAGATTCCAATAATTCTGAAAGCTTTGGTTTCAACAGCGTGAAGCCGAGCTAGGTGTGAGGCAGGAGCACTGGCCCATAGGGGAGAACAGTATTCCATTGAGCTGCGGATGAAAGCCTTGTATGTGGTGAGGAACTCAGGTGTGCCGAGGAAGGACTTTGCACGACGGAGGATGCCCAGTCGGCGACTGACTTTGGAGGCCAGCTTGGAAATGTGGTTTTCCCAAGAAAGATCATGGCAGATAGTGAGACCCAAAATCTTGAGCGACAGAACTTCTTGGAGAGGATTGTTGAGAAAGTAGATGGGAGCGTTGTCCAGTCGATCTTTTCGGAGAGACATAGTAAGAGTGTGAGATTTGTCAGGATTGAAAGACATGTTCCACTTGTTTGACCAGTCTGTGATTTTGTCCAGGTCTTCAGAGAGTGAGGAGACTGCTGATCTGAGGGAAGAGGAATGGAGCGGCAGAGAGTGGAGTCATCAGGAAAGAGATAGAGAGGATTTTCGAGGGAGTCAGAGAGATCATTGATGAAGACCAGAAAAAGCACGGGGCCCAGAACACTGCCTTGGGGAACTCCAGCCTGAACAGGAAGAGGAGATGAGAGAAACCCATTCAGGGCCACACGTTGACGACGACTAGAGAGGAAGTCCGCCAGCCATGCGTGGAGATTTCCATGGATACCAAAGGAGGAGAGTTTGGTGAGCAGAGCAGGGTGCCAGTCCGTGTTGAAGGCATGTGATATGTCGAGGGAGACAGCTCTAATTTCCTGTTTGGCATTGAGGACCTCCATCCATTGTTGAGACAGCAGAAGCAGCATGTCCAGAGTAGAGTGACCTGGTCTAAAACCAAATTGATGATCAGAGATCAAGCCATTGGAGAAGAGGAAAGATTTCATATCTGAAGCAATGATGGATTCCATGACTTTGCTGATAATTGGGAGAAGGCTGATTGGTCTGTAGTTGCTAGGATCTGTTTTTGCACCTTTTTTGTGCAAAGCGGTGATGTTGGCTGATTTCCAAGCAGATGGCAGTTGACCTTGAGCAAAAGAGAGGGTGAAGAGAACAGAGAGAGGGTGAGATAGAGCAGCAGAGCAGGATTTTAGGACCCTTGGGCTGATGCCGTTGGGTCCAGTTGCAGAATCAGAGTCGAGGGTTGACAGAAACTTTTCCACCTTGTCAGGAGGAAAGGACACGGAGTCCAGGAGCAGCAGGGTATGACTGGGTATGGTGGGTACAGAGAGGGATGGGTTTGGGACACAAGATTTAGAGGCAAACACAGAGTTGAGGCATTCAGCTTTTTCACGTGCGGAGTCAGCTGTGTAGCCGTTTGAGGTAAGGGAGGGGATGGAGGGGGAACAAACACCAGAAACGGATTTGACCAGATGCCACCAGGATTTGGAAGAGGGAGACAGATAAGAGAGTTCGGTCTTGAGAACGGAGAGATATTGTTTCCTGGCTCTCCTGAGGGTGGACACACACTTGTTTCGGGCTTTGTGAAAGGAAATGAGATTTCCTTCCGTTGGATTTGCTTTCCAGGAGACGAAGGCAAGTTGTTTCTGGGCAACAGCCTCACCACAAGATTCCGTGTACCATGGACGGGAGGAAGGGTATGACAACTGAAGACGAGATGGGATAAATCTGTGCATGAGAGAGAGAGCAATTTACTTTGGAAGAATTCCCAGGATGAGTTGATGTCAGAGGTGGTAGAGATGGGCGACCAGTCCAGATGATTGATGGCTGTTTGAAGACCGTGCCAGTTGGCCTGAGTGAAATGCCAGACTCGTCGACGCTGAGCAGGCTCCCTGAGGATGGTCAGAGAGATGTCCACTTTAACAAGGACATGATCAGATGATCCGATCGGAGCAGAAGAAGAGCAGCAGACATTTTCAGGGAAGTTAGTCATAACCAAGTCCAGAAGAGAAGATGTTCCGTTGACTGAGATCCGGGTCGGGAAATTGACAGATTGTGTCAGTCCCAGTGAGTCGCAGAAGTCCTTTGCTGAGGAGCCATGGCTGGTGAGAGAGGTACCCACACCCAGCCAACTGGCATGATGACAGTTGAAATCACCACATATGAGGAAGAGAGAGTTGGGATGAGTAGATAGAAGTTGGTCCATATCATCAGACAGCGAGATGTAGATGGAGTCATCACTGTTTGGTGGACGGTACAACACACATATGAACAAGAGGTGGGAGCGAAGGGGAAGCCGTAGCCAGAGGTATTCCTGGGGGTGAGGTGGAGAGAGTGCAGTGCAGGGCGAGTGAGGAAGAGAGTTTTTGATAAAGATAGCAACCCCGCCTCCAGGACGAGGCTCAGGTCTATCATACAGGAGGAGGGAGTAGCCCGGGAGAGATACTATGGAAACAGAGACATCATAAAGGAGGAAAGTTTCTGTTAAGCAGATCACGTCCGGTTTGACAATTAATCGATTAATCAATAAATAATTAATAGATGAAATGATTAATCAATAAATCAAAAATATCCTTGATAGCCACATCACTTGGTCACTCATGTCCAAATATTAGCTTCCCAGCTCAAAAGGTGCCTGAGATATTGGCCAAATGAGAAAGAAAATAAATAAATGATTAATAATGAAAATAAATAAATAATAATCATAAAAAAATGAAATTATTAATCAATTTGGTCAGAGAACACATAAACTACCACTATTTCATCAGAATCTGTAACTTTAAAAAATAAAATTGTTTTGTCATAAATCGAATAATTAAATAATTAATCGATTAATTGATTAATTAATAAATCAAAAATATCCTTTGCAGGCAAATCACCTGGTCATTGGCATGTCCAAATATCAGCTTCCTAACTCAAAAGGTGCCTGAGTTAATGGTCAGAAGAGAAAGGAAATTTGATTAATTAAATAAGTACTTAATTAATCGCTAATAATTAAATAACTCCTCAATTTATTGATTAATCAAAAAAATAAAAATACCGTTTTTGACAAAGGACTTGCTCACTATTATGCTGAAATTTCAGCTTCCTAGCTCAAAGGATGGCTGAGATATCGTCCGGACAAACAAGAAAACAAGAAAACAAACAAACAAACAAACAAGAAAGAAACCAGAGTGAAAACTGAGTACTCTCTTTCAGCGTGCGTCACTGCCGAGCCCCCTTCGGTGCCCGGCAATGACGATTTTCAATGCCTGGAGATGGCATAGGAAAGGAGCGGTGTACAATGACAGGAACAAACAACTGTACCCTTGTATCTTCAAAGTCTAACTCGATCTAATTTATGCAAATCATGGACTGTACTGTACCCTAAAATTGTAGATGGAAAAGATGGCAAACATTTCTTTATCTGGTAATAACTAATAAGTATACATGTATGCAATCTTGACTGGCATACATGTAATCATTTGAACTTGGCGTACTGTAATTTATGTATGAAGAGATGTGCAAATTAGATCAATATCATAATCAAATCGAGATTGTTATTGTTTACAAAATGTAAGAGACACCTGACAATTGATAATCCTGAAAGTCAATTTTTCAGCATGAAGTCCAATTTTCTTCCTTTTTCTTTCAGTTAGTTTTGTTTTGCATAGCATGCCAGACAGAAGTTAACAGTATGTTCTTTGCAACATGCCTCACCACAAACCTGGCACTGGCTTGGATTCTTTGGCATGGCCTTTTTCCTCAGTTTATGTCCTTCTCCATGTGACTGATCTAAGCAGGCCCTGCAACGACGACGAGAATCGCCATGATGGTCCAACAGATCTCCCCCTGGCTCTCGATGTTGCACGCCGGCTGCCTCTGTTCCTAGTGCTCTCTTCATCTTTTGGGCAATGGGTGTCGATAATCCCCGAAGAGGACGCGCCTGTATGAAAGGGGTAGTCAGTTCTCGGCTAACGTCAGTCCAAAGTCGAACGAATCAAGCTCTCATGGTGTCTCTCCTTTGTTGAGAGCATAGATCGTCAGTGCGTTGACTCGGCAGGTATCGAGAAGGTATGCCAAGGCCACAATTGTCCACCGGTTGGATTTCGGCTTGCAGGTGAAACTCATTGCCCGTTGATCAATGACGTCCCGTCCCCCCCCCCCCCCCTTTGTGTAGTCGTACAGTTTGTATGCAGCCGGCTTCTGTTTCCCATCGTCTTTTGTGACTCCGAGGATGGGTTTCATGGATGTGACCAACAGTACATTCTTTGTCCCTGATGACTTGGTGTTTACCACGTATGAGTGGAGGCTCACGTTCTTGTTTTCCCTGAACCAAGCAACTTTGTAGGAATGCTCCTCTCGTCCATCAGTCGTCTTCATTTCTTGGGGTAACCCCTTTCTGTTTGTTTGTATTGTGCCTGTGACTGTTATTCCTTTTTCGAATACCATTCTGTGAGTGGGAGTGACGTGTACAGCCGATCAATGGTGAGATTGCGGCCTCGCAACTGTCGGTGCTCCTCCATTTGATTTTATGAGGTTCTTGACTACCTCTTCAGTTCCTGTCACATAGTGGTGGGTAGGGTGGTCACCGGTTGGCTTCCCTGCATATGGTCGACTGAAGAACGTGTAAGGATGTCTTGCATCGTTCAGCGAGCGAAACAGTTGGCCATACTTTGCCGGCTTGCTCCTGTTGTATTGCCTGAACGAAATTCCGGATCGCATTGGATACAAGGTTTCATCAATCGTGATGAAATCACTGGGTATCAGGGCCTCTGCACAATTCCTGTTCAGCAAGTCGTGGAGCTCGCGAAACGCTGCGAAACGATCGTTTCTCCATCGCTCTGGTCTTGTGTCCTTATCATCGAATGACAATTTGGTAAGCAGAAACTTGAATCGGTTCTTGCTCATTGTAGCGCCGAAAACCGGATGACCAACTCGATCGCCAAAGAGCCATTTGACGTCTAGCAGATTCTGACCGAGCATTCCTCTGTAGTAGAGCATGCCCTCTATTTCCGTTGCCGATGCTTCACGAAGGTACGAAATCTTGTCCGAGTTGCGTACTTCTGGGGTCAAATTGGAAAGGTACTTGTTGATCCTTTTGTTTGTGTTGGTCAAAATAACAGCAAGCATGTCGTCAGAGAAGAAGCACCCCCAGGCTTTCACAGGAGTATCTGCATGTCTTGCATTCCGATTGACACCAGGAATTCCTGCCAAGACATTGGCAATATTCTGTCGTCCTCTTGCTTGTGGCTGGGCTGTTTCCCAATGTATGCTTTTCCCTGGGTCATTTCGTTTCGGTTTCTCGACTACAACTGTGTATTCTTCTGGAGGATGAGGTAAAGTCCATGGATCATAGTTCTCAGGATCTAACGAGGTGTCGACGCTGTTCACTGCTTTGAGAGCTCTCTTTGGTTGAAAGGGATTCACCTCCTCCGCTTCAGGATCTTCGGCAAGGGGTTCATCTGCATGTTCTAAGTATTCATCATCTGACTCCTCTGGAGAAAGGCGACCAACCAGCTCGTCGTAGTCATCGTCGTCACTTTCGAACTGTCGAAATTGCTGAAATAGTTGCATCTCCAGGTCAAGGTCATGCTCAGGTTCAGGCACAGGTTCTGGCTGAGGCGGAGGTGGAGGTTCAGGCTCAACATGTTTACGCTGAAATGACAAAGGATATAAACAATACTAATTAGAATAATGTTTGGTTTTATATGTTGACAATGTTTCACTATTTTCAAATGTTATGATTTTTATGAATAGTATATTTACATTCTAAATTATGCTCACTTTCTTATTTTCCTTTTTTTTTTACTTTGGATATAAAAATAAATAAATGAAATGAAATAGAATATAAAATATCAATTACTCAATTTACATGCCATAAGAAATGCATTATTGTCATCAAATAACACATCAAAAAATATCTGAATGAAGAATCAATATTATACAAGTGGCTCAAAGAAATACTGTAAGTGAAAATCTGTAACTCACCTTTGTTGTTCTTTTCCTGGGTACACCACTTGATGTTGAAGCCATGATTGGTGATAATCATCCAAATGATAAATTCTAAAGAATCCAAAATTGAGAAAGATGTGATGTCTCTTCAGCACTAGCTGAACAAGTAATGACTAAACAGTTGAATCATTGTATGGACTAAATAGACAACATCCAAGTTCACTTGTTCACTTGATACAGTGTATAAATATTGAATGGGGATGCTGAAAGGAGAGTAGAAGCAGATTAGTAGGAACAAGAAGTGATGCTTATCAACAGTGTCAATTTACTCTTTTGTCTTTCTCAGAACAGGTTAGGAAGGGATTAGGAACAGATTAGGCAGGGATTAGTATCAGTAAATAAACCTGTTTATAAAAGACTTGAGTAAGCAGAGACACAAGGTGTGAAAATGCAGTCCCATGGATCACAATGTACATGCAATTCGAAAATAGTCGTTTTTGCTATATTATTATGTTACTAATTTTCTTGTGCACTTCTTTGTTTTATTCTATCACTATGTATTTAATTTTTGTATATCTAGAATAATTCATTATAATCCACTATCAACAATATGAAAAATGTAAAATTATTTGTCCACTGACATTTTTTTAGATTGATAATTTTCTTGTTTCTCTCTTTGTTTCCCAATTCTTTTGTATTTCTTTGTTTTTAATTTCTTATGTATTTCTTTGTTTTTAAATCTTTTGTTTTTCATTGTTTTGTTATCTAGAATAGTTGATGATAGCCAAAAGGGATGTTATCCCTTTTGGGAAACATTCTTCTGACAAAGAATGTCATTTCCCTTCTGAAAAGGGAAAAAAACATTCTTCTGACAACACTTCTTGTAAAACCCATACATTGTACACACAAAATCATTGGAAACCGCCATTTTCTTGTGACGTTGGTCACGAATATGTGCTATATCTCCGCAACCGTACCCCCGATTTTCGCAAATAGGGTCTTAAAATGTGCGCGAGATGTGAAAGAAAGAAGTCATGAAATTTCAGCGCGAGATCTTTTTGCGTTAAAAAATTATCGCGAAAAATTTCGAGGGGGGGCTATTTTAGCCCCCCCCCCTGGGCTATTCCGTGTTAAGACTGATGTATTCATTAAGATCATATCACGTCGAGATCCACTCATTCAGGCTGGGTATGGATTTACAATGACAGAAATAAGAGAGATGATGATGAACCTTAATGACAGTGTGGAGGTTTATAATCGAGATGTTAAGAGATTTCTCACAGATTATTAACGCACAGGTTGTAAACCTGGTGCGTTATAGCGTTTCCCTGGGAATTTCTGTCGCTCAAAAGTGAAGACAGTTTCTGGCGCTCAAAAGTGAAGACAGTTTCTGGCGCTCAAAAGTGAAGCTCATTAGTGAAGTGTCGCTCAGCTGTGTAAACATGACGTCATCAAATCTATATTTAGGCTAACCATGGGCTACCCCTTTGGCTGGTACGCGGCCGCTCGCTAGTACATAATGTGAATACATTTCGTGAAAAGTACATAATGTGAATACTAGTAGCAATTTTACAAAAACCATGGCATAATTTCAAATCTTGACCCGAGATGATAATTATGCTACATCATTATGCTGCCGGTTCTGCTGCGAACTACTTCACCATGGAAAGTACCATATGAATAATAATTTCCATGTGCCAACCTGGGCGGAATCCAAGTGGATTCACTTGACTTGTTATGGCAATATAATTCAAACCAAGCTGCAGCAGCTATCCCGCCGGCTGGCACCAATGCCTGAGCTCATCAAGCTGACCGCTATACTCAGTGGCTGCATCACGATGAGGAAGTTGTGCCAGCACAGTTGCTGCATGCAGGGAGGTCCTCAGCACCACCATCTTGTGAAACCTCAGAATCTATCGAAGCGTTGACATGTCATTTGGAGGAAGCTGATGATCGCCTATTTCTTCACTGTGCATGGGAGGTGGGTCGTGACTCGTGGGAGTAGTCGGCTGCTTGTGATCTCCAATGACACAGACACAATAGTGCGTTTACTTTGCTTTATCCCTCAATTGCGAGAGAGAGGGGTCTTCAAGAGTTGTGGGAAGAGTTTGGCTCTGGTAAGCACAGGCGTCATCTACCACTTCATGTTCTCGCAGATAAGTTGGGAGTGGGACTGTGCAGAGTCATAGTGAAGGCTCATGTCCTTACTGGCGATGATACGCTAAGCAAGATTGGCACAAAACACGCATCTCTGTCATGTGAGCCACAGAAGTTTCTGGCCGATTTTGCTCAGTCAAATCAGTTAACGGAAGAGGATGTGACGAAAGCTGAGGAGTACCTCGTTCATGTGTGGGCTGGTGCAAAGTCCAAGTCAGAATCTCCAACCTTCGACCAGCTTCGAGTGGAGTGCCATATCCGAGCTACGACGCCAAAGCCCTTACAATCCCTACGCCCTACATCAAGTGTCATTCTCGGCCATATACAGAGAGCTTTTTTTGTTGTGCGTAATGCCCTATGCCTTCTCGATGACTTCCACTCATCTCCAGATCCAACAAACTATGGCTGGGTGATTGATAATGATATTCTCTTGCCTGCAAAATGTGTCAAACGACGACCCCATGAGAAGCTTGTCATCTGTAAATGCATGGGAAAGTGCGACACAAAGCGGTGCCCAAGCAAAAAGGCAGGGCAAAATTGTGTGATCTTTTGTCACAAGCAACAAGAATCAGTGTGTCAAAATAAGGAGTCAGCCAGTGACATCTTGAGTAATGCAGATAAGACAGTACATTAAATCATGGCTGTTCAAAGAGTGTCGGGATGGGATATGATAATTAATTGGATTGTCATATCTTACCACTCTCTGTGCTTGAAATCATATTCATACCATGACTGGCGATCATTCCATCTGTGCTGTGTAATATTATTCTGCAATGTTTTTTTTACTTTCATTCTTGTTATTAAAATTTTTTGTCCAAAACTAGCTAAGATCTCAATGTTACTGTTACCTAGGGAATGTCATTTTCCATTTCAAAGCAGAAAAACGGTTAAAATACCAGAATTTGGTACTATTCTGAAATGAAATTTGTACTTTATGTTCTATATCTTACATGTTAATACATTTTGAATTGCTAGGCTGAAGTGAAATTAACAGTTTGAGAATTGATGAAATAGAAAATGCCCTTTCTTAAAACAGAAAATGACAGGCTCTAGTTTCCCTATAGCCAATTTTATTAAGTATGAAATACTATAAACCGACACAATAGACACTTAAATCGTAATACATCATCGTTTCTATCAAAAGGTATACATATTTTCATGATTGACCGACTTCATGTAGCGGCCATCTTGGATTTTAATGACTAGTCAACATCTAAAATGTTTATTGATGGCACCACTATGTCAGGCATATCTGAAACCCCCAAAATAGACACCAAAATCATCACTCTACTACATTTGTATTAATATTTATACACGTTTTCTTGATTGACAAACTTCTGGTGGTGGCCATCTTGGATTTCGGTAAATAGGCAATGTCTAAAATATTTTTTAACAGCACCACTGTGTTCGGCATACCTGAAAACCCCATAATATACACCAAAATCATCAATCTACTATGTTCCTATCAAAACTTATAGGCATTTCTTGTTTGGCACTGGCCCTGTGGCGGCCATTTTGGAAAATGGCCATTTTCCAGCTTATGCTACAAATTCAGGAATTCCACCTAGTAGATTATTGAAGCTCGGGGTATCCCATTCTCCAAACAACTGTCAAAGTCTATGCCTTCTGAGATGTATACAGGTTTCTATGCCAGTGCCAGGACTATAAAGGGTGGAACCAGTCTTACATGTGTACCAACATCCCAAGAGTTCTGACTTGTCGAACTATCCGGCATGGATAAGATTTCTCTCCGTCCTCCAGGTATTTCAACCTCCTTGAGTACAATTTCCTTCTGATACTCCATGTCCCATTCCTTTAAGTCCCTTTGATACTCCATGTCCCGTTCCTTTAAGTCCCTTTGATACTCCATGTCCCGTTCCTTTAAGTCCCTTTGATACTCCATGTCCCGTTCCTTTAAGTCCCTTTGATGCTCCATGTCCAGTTCCTTTAAGTCCCTTTGATACTCCATGTCCAGTTCCTTGAAGTCCCTTTGATACTCCATGTCCCGTTCTTTTAAGTCCCTTTGATACTCCATGTCCCGTTCCTTTAAGTCCCTTTGATACTCCATGTCCCGTTCCTTTAAGTCCCTTTGATACTCCATGTCCCGTTCCGTTAAGTCCCTTTGATACTCCATGTCCCGTTCCTTTAAGTCCCTTTGATACTCCATGTCCCGTTCCTTTTAGTCCCTTTGATACTCCATGTCCCGTTCCTTTAAGTCCCTTTGATACTCCATGTCCCGTTCCTTTAAGTCCCTTTGATACTCCATGTCCCGTTCCTTTAAGTCCCTTTCAGCTTTCCTTTCCTCTTGTTCCTTTTCTGCTTTCCATTCCAACTCTTTAAATCGTTCCTGGCTCTGCAGTTGCATCTCTATTTTCCATAGCTCCATATTTCCTTTTCCCTCTGGTACCCAACCCAATGCTACCTCTTCCCATTTTCTCATTCCCACGAAATATTCCACCACCAACGTCTGAATCTCTGCCTTCTTCATATTAATTCGGACCTCCAAGTTACAGTATTTGACCAAAGTCCTAAGTTCCAAGTTCCAATCTTTTTAACGCCTGGAACTGTGCCTCGTTAGGGGACGTCACAAAATTTTCCACGTCACCTGTCTCCTCCTCTCCCTGCTGATCACCTCCTCTCTCATCTTCCGGTTTCTTTGCCGCGTTTTTTTCTTTTTCCTTCACAAACATTAATTTTTACCTTTTACAAAAGTCATCTCCATTTCACACAGAAATCTTAACAACAATATTACCTGAAACTAAAAATCCTAACAGTATATAATAAGAACAAGGGCGGAAGTGACGAATCCGAAACATGTGTCATGTCACATGTGGAAATTGTGAAAAAGTGAAATCATCACATGTGTCCAACACATGTGACAAAAATGCAGAAACGAACTCTGGGACCATCAGGTGTAGATCCACCTTGGGTCATCCAGTACTAAATCCATAGACCATAGAAATCAGTGCTTCGTTTGTGTGAATGAACGAGATCACACAGGTGAACATCAACTACTACCTGTGAGTACGAAGGATAATCGACAAAATGTGAAATGGGAGCAAGAAAAGGTACTCAGTGATGATGATATGGTACACCGTATCCAAATATATGGTAACAATTGTGGTGACATGATTGATAATGAGTTCAGGTACCACAAGTCCTGTGTGTGTACAAATATGACAAAGTCTAACCTGCAGATGAAACACACTTGTGATCCAGTACATGATGATACTCTGCAGTAGTTCATCTCTTACAAAGATGGTAACTTATCTGAAGATCCGAACACAATCATCTTTCTGAGTTCACTTCACCACAAATACAGGTGCTGGTTGTCCGTACCTCGCATAGTGAATACCACTTTATACAGGTGCTCCATTCTCAAAAAGGAATGAAGAATACTCCGCAGACCGTGGATCAAAGGTCATGATAGTCCTACAAAAAGGTAAATCTTCTATCATTTGTTCATCAGATATGTCAACAGGTTATCTTCTATCAAAGGTTACCTGCCTGAAGAAACGTGCAGAGGAAAGCGGTGACGAATCCACAACCACAGGTGCTAAGCCTGAAAAGAACGTTATCTTCCACCATTCTGCGAAATCATTCCGGAATGATGTGAAGGACACCTGTGAGAAACGGAGTAGAAGAAGAACCCAGAAGATGATCCATCGCTGTTTATTCATCGCTGTAATTCTGCACCTGAATGTGTACCTGTGTCCCTCTACATCTACAATCACGTGACCTGGATGGTGAATGATGCAACTCCAGAGATGAATGAGTCGGCCTTAAAATTGGAACTGAGTGAGAGAAATCGGGAAAAAGTGCTGAATATGGATCAAGGTATTTGTGCACCTGTAGAAGGTATCCCCACGAGCATTTCACACCTTAAAACAAACCAGGAGTAAAGAAAGAGTTTAAATATTGAACCGTTTTATCAATATCATCAGGTATCAAAGAGCCAGAGATGTATCGCTTCCATGTCACGGACTAGTGAGGAGACCAGGAACAAGGTGAGCTCTTGATTCCCACAAACCTTACAGGTGGAAAATTCACTCAAAGTGCCATTGATATCTTGGACTTCCATGAACACACACTGGAAGGTACAACAACGCGTGGCACCGCCCACAACATCCACCAACATTCAGGCAACGATGATGAGGTATTGAAAGCTGTTACATCAGGACCATGAACCAAAACACCTGGTGAGCTCCATGAGCAGGAATTCAGCACTTCCAGATTAAGGTGAGTGGTCTAACCTTGAGAGATCGACAGCAAAGTCGTTCCTTGTGCGGCCGGAAACTTGTACAAGAACCAAGAACGACCAATGTGTCTTGTGTCCATCAAAATGGTCCTCGTACTAAAAAGGTGTGTGGAAGGTGAAAGAGCTGGCAGGTGGGAACAGCACCTTGAGGAATAAACATGCTGCCACACCTGATATCTACTGGACACAGTAAACACGTGGCAGGTATCCCACAATACCTGATGGTGATGAAGAAGCATCCACCACCAGATATCGGTGCAGAATTCCAACAGGTACATTTCACTGTGAGTGAAACCAGCGGTAAGTTCAATGGTGTTTGAACTGACGAGGCTTCAGAACAGAACCCGGTATGGTGTTTCATCATGGATTCTTCTTCTTCTTTTGAATGCGGCACAAGGTGTCGGGGTCGCGTCATTGACTGAGTGCAGGGACCTGTGCAGGTTACGGTGGAATTGTTCTGTAATTTGTTCAGGATGCCGGCGATAGCTCACCTGCTCATCACGAAGGATACTTTGGGATCTTTAACGTTCACCAACTAATGTCGGGAGACGGGATTCCCGTTTCACGTTCATCCGAGGGACAGTACGCGCATTGGTGGATTATCCCACCTGTGAAACACCGAGATGAGCCCCGACCGCACATTAATGGATCATCCTACCTGTGAAACCCCAGGATGAGCCCCTACCGCACACTGAAGGATCATCCTACCTGTGAAACACCGGGATGAGCCCCCTACCGCACACTGATGGATCATCCTACCTGTGAAACACCGGGATGAGCCCCTACCGCACACTGATGGATCATCCTACCTGTGAAACACTGGGATGAGCCCCCTACCGCACATTGATCGATCATCCTACCTGTGAAACACCATGATGAGCCCCTACCACGCATTGATGGATCATCCTACCTGTGAAACACCTGGATGAGCCCCCTACCGCACATTCATGGATCATCCTACCTGTGAAACACCATGATGAGCCCCAATCGCGCATTGATGGATCATCCTACCTGTGAAACACCGGGATGAGCCCCCGACCGCGCATTGATGGATCATCCTACCTGTGAAACACCGTGATGAGCCCATATCGTGCATTGATGGATCATCCTACCTGTGAAAAACCGGGATGAGCCCCCTACCATGCATTGATGGATCATCCTACCTGTGAAACACCATGATGAGCCCCCGACCGCACATTGATGGATCATCCTACCTGTGAAACACCGTGATGAGCCCCCATACCGCACGTCGATGGATCATCCTACCTGTGAAACACCGTGATCTACCACGCATTGATGGATCATCCTACCTGTGAAACACCGTGATGAGCCCCATACCACACGTCGATGGATCATCCTACCTGTGTAACACCGTGATGAGCCCCCTACCGCGCATTGATGGATCATCCTACCTGTGAAACACCGTGATGAGCCCCATACCGCACGTCGATGGATCATCCTACCTGTGAAACACCGTGATGAGCCCCCTGCCACGCATTGATGGATCATCCTACCTGTGAAACAACCATGTTTTCAATTCCACTGCACATTGTTCCCTATTGTGACATCACAAAGCACGTTTCGTACATGTTGTATCGCAGGTTTTTCACTCACGATACAAACGTAATACCTGGGAAGATTCGTCATTCAGGTTGTAATATCAACATTCAATGGCGTCGACGTGTAAAATTAAAAAGAGAAGTGAATTGGTGAATGTTAACATGAAGGTGTTTACCTGTTCTTTGTTTCAATATCCAGGTATAGCTAGATCTAAGTCCCCACTACCAAAAATTGTAGGGTCGAGTTTCCCCCAATTGGAGAAATTCGAGAGTGAACCCCAACCTGTCCCTCCCGGAGTGCAATGTCGCCCTGAGGGTAGCACCTGTATGATCACGGTTTACCTCCCGCCAGGTGAATATGAATTGTTAATCACAGTACATGATGCGACGCCTTCTCTGGAATTTGCATTCACGTGATGACGCTAAATTAACTTCGTGACGTCAATACACTGGTGATGAAATGGTGATTTTATCTCTGTGTTTTGATTGGATGGAAGAGATTTCCACAAAGATAAAGATTAAAACCTCCGTGAGAAACAATGAGAACCTGACGTTTCAGGTCAGGTATGAACCCTTCATCGGATCAAAAGAGAGAGTAACACCCAAAAGGTCACCTGGCCATGTTTCCAACGGTGTGATTCGCGATACCTGATGAACGTTCTGTTAATTCCATCCAGGGCTCCACATTCCACCTGTGATCCAATCCAAACCCACCGTCACATTCACGATTAACGCCGGTGCTCTATTCCAGGTAAACACAAAGGGTTTCATCTACCTGGACGGACTTTCTTCACTCAAACATCCCATTCAATGACGCTTTGAAGAAGAAGAATCTATTGCATCTGAGGAGAGTGAAGAGTTCGGGTTAAAGTTCATTTCACATCAAATAAGATAAACAATGAACTTATTAAATTATATAAACTTTATTATAATATAAACATTAATCTCTAATCACATCGTCATGAACAGGTAAATCACATCGTCATGAACAGGTAAATCACATCGTCATGAACAGGTAAATCACATCGTCATGAGCAGGTAAATCACATCGTCATGAACAGGTAAATCACATCGTCATGAACAGGTAAATCACATCGTCATGAACAGGTAAATCACATCGTCATGAACAGGTAAATCACATCGTCATGAACAGGTAAATCACATCGTCATGAACAGGTAAATGATTTGATTGATTTGACCCAAAATAACCGGATCAGTTCGTGATGAAAGTTTGTTTCACTAAATGTACAAAATGAACGGAACCATCATTATCCCAAACCCCAATAGCGGGTCTAACGGGGTCCATGAAGTTCCCCCTGAACACGTGCAGGACCCGCGAGTCCCCGAAACACGTCAACTCTCCCGCCTCGCAATCCAAGAAGAACCCAAACCGTTCATGATCCCCCGGGACGGACAGGGAGTTTCGTTGTTTGTTGTGATGTGCGGAGAATTCGTCATCACATTTCCGTAAACTCCAAGACTCGGGATTCATTCCCAACCCGCTCTTTCCCCCTTTTCTCCCCATGGAGTTTAAACAGATTCCGATTCCGCACGAACTACTCGACCTCACATCGACCTCCCAGTAATGACGACCTGAGGAGAAACAATCACAGGAAACAACTTGTGGATAATAATCAAACCGATCAGGATGTTCCGGGTACTGATTCTCGGTCCTGGTTCGAGTCGCCGTCCTGAGATCCCCGGAGATCTTGATCCGTCGATGTGCAGAGTTTGGGTCCAGACTCGGGCTCCGTCCATCTGCGGACACGACACGGGGTCACGGACATTGTTAGACAAACGGACAAAAACACAAACACATTAATCTCTATCACAAAAAATCTTTTATTACAACAATTGTTTTGTTTATTCACTTCACGATTTAACAACTTTATTTGTTTATTCACTTCACGATTTAACAACTTTATTTGTTTATTCACTTCACGATTTAACAACTTTATTTGTTTATTCACTTCACGATTTAACAACTTTATTTGTTTATTCACTTCACGATTTAACAACTTTATTTGTTTATTCACTTTTCGATTTAACAACTTTATTTATTTCGCAATGAACAACTTACATTATTTATTTATTTATTTCACCGAGAAAAACTTCGAGGGGAGTGGATCGGGAGGGGAGAAGACGAGGGAGGAGATCTGTGAGGGAGGAGATCTGTGAGGGAGGAGATCTGTGAGGGAGATCTGTGAGTGAGGCGAGAGGATGAGGAGGGGACAGAGGTTGAGAGGCGGCAGAGGTTGAGGGGAGAGGGGTCAGAGGTTGAGGGGAGAGGGGTCAGAGGTTGAAGAGGCAGGAGGGGAGGGGAAATGAAAATCTTGCAGGTGTGACACTGTTTAACAGGTCGACACACACATTGATGAGTCACTCTGCACCTGTGAAACACCAGGATGACAGTTTATAGCTCGGTCGGGATTCAAACCCAGGTTAGACACCTCAGAGCGAGTGTGGATACCTCTCAGACATCGTGCTTGTCCTGTTACTTTCATCCTCCATTTGCTTTCCCATTCCGGAGATGTCTCCATGAAGCGGGCCACCGTATCACCATGGAAACCAAGTGGTTTTAGCACTCGACGTTGATTGTTTTACACGTGTATTTATCTCACCTGGAACGAAGTTCAGGTGAGCTTATGCGATGACGCGTCGTCCGTCCGTCTGTAAACACTTGAAACTTCTTCTCCGAAACCGCTGATGGGATTACGACCAAATTTGGCACAAATGATATTTGTTGTGACTAATGTTTGTTCATGGCACTAAAAAAAACTCGCCGTCTAAGGGGTTTACCGGGGGTCAAGTGGATCCAGGTTTAACCCCCAAAATAGGAATTTGCTTTTTCTCAAACTACACAAACGATTTCGATGAAACTTCACCACAACCTTCATCCCCCATGATGTACCTGAGTTTATTCAGGGCAATAAAAAATATCTGCTCCTTTGGGGATCTACGGGGTGGGGGGTGTGAGGTGTTGCCCCGGGGTGGGAGGTGTTGCCCCGGGGTGGGAGGGGTTACCCAGGGTGGGAGGTGTTGCCCCGGGGTGGGAGGGGTTGCCCCGGGGTGGGAGGGGTTTCCCCGCGGTGGGAGGTGTTGCCCCGGGGTGGGAGGGGTTGCCCCGGGGTGGGAAGGGTTGCCGCGGGGTGGGAGGAGTTACCCCGGGGTGGGAGGGGTTGCCTCGGGGTGGGAGGGGTTGCCCCGGGGTGGGAGGTGTTGCCCCGGGGTGGGAGGGGTTACCCCGGGGTGGGAGGTGTTGCCCCGGGGTGGGAGGTGTTGCCCCGGGGTGGGATGTGTTGCCCCGGGGTGGGAGGGGTTGCCCCAGGGTGGGAGGGGTTTCCCCACAGTGGGAGGTGTTGCCCCGGGGTGGGAGGTGTTGTCCCGGGATGGGAGGTGTTGCCCCGGGGTGGGAGGGGTTGCCCCGGGGTGGGATGTGTTGCCCCGGGGTGGGAGGGGTTGCCCCAGGGTGGGAGGGGTTTCCCCGCGGTGGGAGGTGTTGCCCCGGGGTGGGAGGTGTTGCCCCGGGGTGGGGGGTATTGCCCCGGGGTGGGAGGGGTTGCCCCGGGGTGGGAGGTGTTGCCCCGGGGTGGGAGGTGTTGCCCCGGGATGGGAGGTGTTGCCCCGGGGTGGGAGGGGTTGCCCCGGGGTGGGGGGTATTGCCCCAGGGTGGGAGGGGTTGCCCCGGGGTGGGATGTGTTGCCCCGGGGTGGGAGGGGTTGCCCCAGGGTGGGAGGGGTTTCCCCGCGGTGGGAGGTGTTGCCCCGGGGTGGGAGGTGTTGCCCCGGTGTGGGGGGTATTGCCCCGGGGTGGGAGGGGTTGCCTCGGGGTGGGATGAGTTGCCCCGGGGTGGGAGGGGTTGCCTCGAGGTGGGAGGGGTTGCCCCGGGGTGGGAGGGGTTGCCTCGGGGTGGGAGAGGTTGCCCCGGGGTGGGAGGGGTTGCCCCGGGGTGGGAGGGGTTGCCCCGGGGTGGGATGGGTTTGCCCCCAAAATATGTATTTTTTTGTTTTTTTGTTTTATAGTCTTATGATGTTAGTATTATTCTACATACTAACCTGTCTTCGAGCAACCATTGAAATTGGGTTAAAATACCTGTAGTCGGTGTATTATACTGTTTATTTGACCAGGTGAGCACCCCGATGTTTTATGTTGACGAGAATATAAGATCCATCGCTTCGCTGACGGAAATACCAATCTTTGCTGAGATGGTTCATCTATGGGGGAACAAAAAATGGTTTCCTGGAAGATCCTGCTCTCCGTGCAGGTATACCCAATGTCACGTGTTGGCATTTGCAGTTTCGACACGCGTGTCCATGGACCCACACAAAAAAATATTATTATTATTTATTTTTTTTGTATCACAAACATTCCCAGGAGGTACCCGAATCCACCGTAGTTTGATTCATTGAAATCCATTAATCCATTCTCAAGTTATAACATGTCAAACAGACACACAGACAGAGACACAGAGACACAAACAGACAGACAGACATACATGACTCCTTTTATAATATAGATATAAGATAGATGTTTAGCAATCTACTGACAGCTGAGTTTCTCCATTCTGCTTGGAAGAATAAGATGAAGAAGAAGAGGAAGGGGAAGTGCCTGTGATTTGTTTACGCCCTTTCTCCAGAAGAAGAAGAATGATCATGGCTGAGTTTCTCTGTCATGTTTTCCGAGTTTGAAGAAGAAGATTTATCAGAAGCAGATCGTTTCTCTGTGATGTTTTCCGAGTTTGAATAAGAAGTTTCTCGTTGAGTATGAAATGCAAAGCTCGAACCAACATGATGGAAATCCAACACGAGGTCGATGGACGTTATTTTTATACTGGAAGAGTCGACCTGTCGCTTCACTGATGGACCAATTAGTCATCATGTCTCTTTTTGCTAGAAGGGGAAGGAGGAGGGAAGAGGAGGAAGGGGAGAGGGAGGAGGAAGAGAATGGAGGGAAGGAGTGGGAGGAGGAGGGCAGGGGGAAGGGGAGGGAGGAGAAAGGGGAAGAGGAAGAGGGGAGGGAAAGAGGAAAGAGGAGGGGAGAGGGGAAGGGATGTACTGCATAAATTATTTTGGGGGGGGGGGCTTTTACAGGACCCTCGATTTGGGGGAGAAGGAAAGGAGAACAAATTTACCCGTGCAAACAGAGCTTTAACATCAGTGTTGCTCAGGTAAATAGAGAAATTGTAATAACCTCTGCCACCACACATTTACATAGTGTTTATGCCTTCGCACCAGACCCCACACTTCCTCTTGATGCCGAGGGCACATTGCCGATGTTAACCTCCCCCCCCCCCCCATGATGCCGTGGCCACATTGCCGATATCACCTCCCCACCACCCTACTGCCCACACCCACAAGTGATGCCATGGCCACATTGCCAATGTTACCCTCTCCCCTTCATGAAGTTGTATTTGTACCCTGAGTCTGGAGATTGTAACTAAAAAGATGTGGCCGTGGATAAGGAACAATGGCGGACAGACAATGGTGTACATATACACTACTCACAATAAGTTAGGGATATCGGCAGGTTCTTCGGTGTGGTTGGTGTTGTGTATTAATTATGTTGAAAAAAGTTATTGGTCCTAATTCGATGGTTATTAACGTGTGAAAAAACACAGCATTCTTGATTTCAATACCCTAACCCCAACCCCCATAAAAAAATTAACTGACTCCCACAATATCCCTCTCACTCCCACAATATCCCTCTCACTCCCACAATATCCCCTCACTCCCACACAATTTCAATACCATAACCTCAACCCCAATAAAAAAATTAACTCACTCCCACAATATCCCTCTCACTCCCACAATATCCCTCTCACTCCCACAATATCCCTCTCACTCCCACAATATCCCTAACTTATTGAGTAGTGTATGTAGATGTTTCTACTTATGTGGAAGTGACGTCGTATCATGAAAGAAGATCACACAAAAAGGGGGAAAATAAAATAGCACAACAAAGGCGAGGCACCGGGGGGTGGGGCGGGGGGGGGAGGGATGGGGGGGGTTGAGGGGGGGGGCTGCTTCGTTCGTTGATATACGTACTTTTTAGCTCACCTGGAACAAAGTTCAGATGAGCTTATGCGTTGGCGCGGCGTCCGTCCGTCTGTCTGTAAACACTTGAAACTTCTTCTGCAAAACCGCTGATGGGATTTTGACCAAATTTGGCACAAATGATATTTGTTGTGTTGTGACTAAAGTTTGTTCACGACATTAAAAAAACGGGGTCTCAGGGGTCTGCGTGGAGCCATATTTCCCCCCAAAATAGGTATTTGCTTTTTCCCCTGAAACGACAAACACTATTTCGATGAAACTCCACCACAACCTTCACCACACGTGATGTACAAATGTTTGTTCACTGCATTACAAAAGGAGGTATGTGGGAGTGGACCCCAAAATAGGTATGTTTTGTTTGTTTGAAGTCTATTGATTATGTCAGTATGATTCTCCCTGCTGCCCTGTCTTCTGGCAACCATTGTAATTGGTTTAAAATACCTTTAGTCAGTGCAGTATACTGGTTATTCTACCAGGTGAGCGCCAGGTGTATTGCCCATATTTTTACTCTTTAAAGGAAGGAACTAAATAAAATAGACTCAATCTGAGGAGGGAGCAGGGGTGTTCCACCCATTACCAAGCTGCTTGGAGACTGCTCACCAAGCAGCTCAAGCACACAAGCAAGCTTTATTACACAGAAACCGATCTGTTCTGACGCAGGGCATACTGGAATTGAGTGGACAAAATGGGGGGAATTAAGACCCCAAGCTGAGCGACCTGAACCGAGGCTGACCAAAGATAAGCCTGTTAGTGTAAATTATCTTGAAAAGACTCAGTTTTCCTTCATGTAATCCATTGGAGGTGGAGAGGTATGTATGCAAAGTTTGGGGGTGCTACGTTTCATGGTTTTGGAGTTATGGAGGAGACGGACACACACACACACACACACACACACACACACACACACACACACACACACACCTTTTTATTATTATAGATATATTATGATTCCACAATGTTTGTTGATGTAAGATGTTTATGTGAGAGATTGGGAAATATGTTACAAGTTCCTTCAGGATTGTAAATTTTATCTGGGACGAACGAGCAATTTATACCGGATTATGTTTCAGAACGAACCAGGATTTGTCAAGAAAGATCTTGTTCTGATTACATCGTTGGTGAGAAGGGGAGGACGAGAGAAAGAGGGGAATGGGGTAGTGGGGAAGAGAGAGAGAGAGGGGGTGGGGTAGTGGGGAAGAGAGAGAGAGGGGATGGGGAAGTGAGGAAGAGAGAGAGGGGATGGGGTAGTGGGGGAGAGAGAGAGGGGGATGGGGCAGTGTGGAAGAGACAGAGGTGGATGAGGCTGTGGGGGAGAAAGAGGAGGGAGAGAGAGGGGGATGGGGGAGATGAAGGGAGAGAGAGAGAGAGAGGGAAGGGGATGGGGGGTGGGGGATGAGAGAGGAGGGAGGAGAGGGTGTGGATTAAGAAAGGCCTTTAATCAGCAAACACAAGTTTGGACTATCCCCTCTTCCTGGTTGGACATCGTTCAATTAAACAAACCTTGGGTTTTGTGACACTTGACAAGAGGGAAAATCGAGTTGGAAAATAACTAAGTGGAATAGAGTGAAGGAAAATATGAACAGGGAAATAAAACAGAAGAAAAAGGAAAGAATGAAAAGGAGAAAATATGTAATTTTAAATTATCTGTAAATGGAAGGAAGAAGAAGAACCCCCTCCTCGTTTCCCTTCACTTACAAAGTCTTCTCAAGTTGTTCTGATCCAGCTCCACCTTCTCCGGATGCTCCAACGATCCTTCTGTGGAAATGACTAAAGATTAACAAAAATTACAAGATGTGAAATTCTATTGTTTTTTTGTTTATGAAGATTTATTTTATCTTTTAACGAAAAATCTAAACACAACAAACATGGGGGAAGAGACATGGAACCTCCATTTTGTATTAAATAAATTATAATTTTCATCGATTCATGAAGGAAATTTCCCAACATTGTCCTTACACTTCCCTCTCATGTAGTAAAATGGAGTGATCGCCAATTCGTTTTCTCCACAACACAGAATGAATCTTTCCTTCTTCACTGGAATTAAACATCACATGATTCCAGGAACAAGTGAATGATTCAAGAAACATGTGAATGATTCAAGAAACATGTGAATGATTCAAGAAACATGTGAATTATTCAAGGTACATGTGAATGATTCAATGTGCATGTAATTGATTCAAGGTACATGTGAATGATTCAAGGAACATGTGAATTATTCCAGGTACATGTCAATGATTGAAGCAACATGCGAATTATTCAATATGCATGTGAATGATTTTAGGAACATGTGAATGATTTATGTTGATGTGAGATCGTTCTTGGTGAAATTAATCTATTGATCGCTCCGTGATATGTCAGTGCACCTGTGAAAAAATTATAGATTGAAAAATTCCCTTTACCAACTTAGTATTTTTAGCTCACCTGGACTTCAGTGCGGTGAGCTTATGCGATCGAGGATTGTCCATAGGTAAGTGAGGGAGTGAGGGAGTGAGTGAGTGAGTGAGGGAGTGAGTGAGTGAGGGAGTGAGGGAGTGAGTGAGTGAGTGAGTGAGGGATTGAGTATGAAAACACTTCAGTCATTATCGCTTGAACCAAACACTAAGTTTGGACATGAGCTTCATATCTGATGCCGAATGAAGGTGAATTAATCACATCAAAATCTGCGCTCAATAAGGGGAACTACGGGGGTTTGACCACAAAATAGGTATTTGATCTTCTCCGAAACTACACACACAATTTTGAAAAACGTGATCACAACCTTCATCACCCATGATGCACCAAAGTTTGTTCACAACATTAAACATATCATAGTCTGAGAGGGTCCGTGGGGGGTTGAGCGACTGTTGCTCCTGATCCAGGTGAGCTTCAGTACCCGCGGTCCTATTTTATTTTTTAAGTTTCCCTGGATTCACCCATTGGTTGATCGATCCAAAATGGAAATGACTGAATTATTTTGTCCAGCCTTTCATAATGTTCATTGATCAGTTGTTTTTATCATAACAATAAATAAATTATTTGAAGATGGAAGTGAGAACAACTCATTCACCTGACATGTTTCCACGTGACGCATCACTGTGTAATCAGTGTGTGTGTTTCATGTACAACAGCTGGAAATATTGACCAAAGGTTTCTGCATCGTTTGTGATGTTCCGTGAACATTTCACTGAACAGAATTCATTTTAACAACTTTTACACAAACATTCTTCACTTTTACAAACTTTTACAATTACAGTTCATGAGAAGAATAAAACAATGAATGAATGATCAGTAACATCGACTTGGATGTTAAGTTTTGCACAAACACCAAGTTCATGTCCTGATTCTTCACAATCTCAACTAATGACCTCATTCACCTGTAAAATGTTTGTTCTCGGTACAAAATAAGATTTCTCTCCCCCACTGGCCGATCCCCCTCCATCCCGGATCACAACTTTGTGGATTTCATGTTATGAATTTTACAATTGATGAAAAATGATTTAAATTATGTTTGTCTTGTATTTCTGGTCCATAATGTTTCTTTATCATAACGAAATTAACTAGAACGGCACCTGGTAGAGCACATACCTCCACCAGGCTGCACAGTTTATGTTTTGTATCCCCTGAAAGACCGGATCTGGATCCAGACCTGGACCAAAGTCGAATCGGCTTGGTATTGTCACCCAACCAACTCATTCACCAAGTTTTGTCATAACCCATTCACAACTTTTTGAAATATCGTGTGACGCAGGATATCGTTTTTGGCCCCAACTCTCCATGATGTGGAATCAGTTAAAAATTCTGTTCCGGATCTGGATTCGGATGTTCCCCAAATCGGATGAATTCGTCCTCGTCACACAACCAACCTATCCACAAAATTCCGTCCGATTCCATCCACAATTATTTGAGATATCCTGCTTACAGACAAACAAACAAGACAGAGACAGACACATAGACAAGGGTGAAAATACAACCTCCATCCACCTTCAGAGGCAGAGGGAATACGTGGAATGTAAGAAAGTTATTTCCTGGAAATTTATATTTCCGGAGTGGAACATATTTTAGTTCCTCATTCACATCATCACCGATTTTTCCAATCACAATACTTTGATTTCCTGAATCCATGCTGGAATTCCAACCTATAGGAAAGGATAACATTAAAACGACATTTTAGGTGGAACAAACAGCAAAAGCAAATCAAAATGGCCTCCAAATCAAGCTACAGACGGTGTATCCTCCATCGCTCAAATTCATTACTTGAAAAACTTGAGAGTTCATAGATCATGATACTCCACGCAGTGTTCAAGTATTTACTTTGAGGCACTGCCTCCTTGGCCTTGCCCCAACCGCAGTAAAGCACCACCAGCAGTGAGAAAAGCTCTCCAGCAAGAGATGGAGGAAACCACCCACCATTAGCAATGATCCAAGGATGGAGGTCGTTCTCCATGTAGTCGGTCTCCTGCATGAATAAATAGAGTCCATGTGTGCTGGTGCAGCTAAGTTTGCGTACAGCGTGACACCAAACAGGAAGAGGGCGACCACGCGGCCCGGCCCCAGTTGACACCTCCAATGAAACGGCTTGGTCATCACGTTCACCAGGCAGCCACGAAGTGCAGCCGGGCTCTCCATGCCCAATGCTTAACCGCCAATAACCACCATCCAGCTCCACGAATACCGCCAATAATCACCATCCAGCTTCACAAACACCAAGGGTGTGTTCAGTCACCTAGATTCTTGAAGAGCACTCACAAAGTGGTTTCAGCACTCAAGCAAGCACTCCATTCAAAACCATTGATAAGGAACAGCTGGCTCGACAAGCGTTAGCTCGCTGCTTGGTAACTGAACAAACCAAGTGCAGACATGTTGTGTCGTCACGCATGTGCGCGGGGTCGCGACCAAAATAAATCTCTTTGTAGATGTCGACATATATCATGGTTCTTGGAGGTATTATGAAGGTGATTTGTGTTGTAGTGTTCAATTATATAATTAATTCAATTTGAATAAACGTTTAAAGGTGCATAAATAAATTGATTCAGCGTTTTACCGCCGTTATACCCAGTGTCTATTACATCACCCTACCAAACACATTACAGTAGTTCTTCTTGCCTATTGTTTGTGTGATTTATGACGTCCTTAAAAACAGCAGGCTTTTTGTTTGGAATGATTTTCACTTTTGTTTCACTGCCAGGCAGGTAGACAGGATAAAAATATTATCTCGCTCCGCTTTGCATATGTGTGATCGGGACAAAATCAAAACCAAAGTACATGCAAAACGAAAGACTGGTCTTCAGATTTGTGTTCAAAATATCACATTCAATTGAAATAAGTAGTTCCTCGATCATAAACTGATGATGATAAACTGATCAGACAGACGAAAAAGACATTAAGAAATTCCCTAACTCTACTTTTCACTTCACGTGTGCAGGGTAATTAAAACTACTCACAACCAACAGGGCTTTGTCCGTAGCACAATGGAGTAATGCTCTACCACACGGGCTTGCACCTTCACTTCACACCTGTCTCTCCTGGAACAGGTGGAATCTAAAACTATCAATATTATTATCATCTCGCATGACAAGACCAAAGAACAAGACCTGCTGCTCTCGCATTGCAGAGGTTGCTGGACCCTCTGTTATTTCCCATTTACTCCAGTCTTGATCCCTCTGCTCTCTTCGATCTCCGACCATCTCTAATATATCGAGGATGAATCCATTCTTACAGTAACTCCTTCTAATCAAACTCCCCAAATCTCGACTTACTGCAAATATCCAGTCTTTTATCCGATTTGTGGAACTGCTTTTTGGAGATGATTCAATCCAAATTTTCTTTCCAGGGACTTCAAGTACCTGTTACACCACCAAATGGTGTCATCTCCGTCACTAACTTGTGAACTGCCCTTGTGAACCCTACCTCTCCCAAGCCTCATGGCTTCAGGTGAGGATATTTCCTCCACTCCCATCTTTAGCTTTCTCCTGTTCATTGGTAACCTTGCTTGTTGCATCTACCTGTTGTGTACACCTTTTTGCCCTCTGTAACCTCCATCTTTCTGAGTCATGATTTGGTGCAAAAAAACATTCCCATTTGTTCCTTTTCTATAATTTTATCTTCCTGTTTCTCTTCCATTTTTGTGTTCCCTTATTATTTTTTTGATGAAATGTCCAGTTTGTGTCACTCACTCTCTATCTTCTCCAGGAAGTTCTTATTGAGCGTGATGAGCCCGTCCAAATTCTTCTCCTCCTTCGAGAAGTCCAGAACTGGGAGCGGTGTCCTCTCCACGGATTTAAAGTCTGACATGGTCTCGAGCCTTGGAATAAAAAGGTAAAACATCAGTTTAAGATATTCGTGGAGAGAGTATTGTTAAAATAATACATTTTTAAAACAAATCAAAACACGTCATCTGTAAAAGAATGGTTAATAATAAAAAATAGAAAAGAGATCGAGTAAATATTTGTATTGATCTGTATTTTTATTCAGACAGGGCCGTGCCCGTGCTGATGCGTTTGTTGATCGTGTTTGGAATGGAAGCCCAGATGTTGGTCCGCACTTCTCGACGCTGGAGCGGAAGATCCAGGTAGTTCAACCGCCTCCAAGAGTGGGAATAAATAGTTACACCCCCCACAGAAAGAGGGCACTCATCCACACGCGGCAACAGAACCATCAATCATATTTCCTATCTGCTATTCTCTTCAATGCGCGATCGCTCAATAAGATCGATGATCTCGAAATAATGATACATTGATACAATGACAATTTTGAGATGTTCACCTTAAAGTTGTTACGTAAAGGTGGTTCTCTTTCGACAAACCTGCTACAGCTTGTGAGCTATCTGGATACCACCAATTCTATCACAATCGTGAAAATCACGTCGTTGGGGGGAGGGGGTTGGGGGGTTGGACTATACGTACACGATGACATGCACGCGAGCGAAGTCTTCAATGATCGTATACCTGCTCACCGTGAGGGTTTATGGGTCAAGCTGAAATTATCTATCCGTGTACCACTACCCAAGGACATATTCGTTTGCGTGGTTTTCTCACCCCCTCGATACCAGCATCAGGATGAACTTGGCAATCATCCCTTTGATATGGTAGGGTATGAGCCAATGGTGTTGGTCGTTATCAGTCTGAGGGGGCATAGCTAATTGTTATTTCTAGCAAGGCGAGTGTCGCTAGAGATGGAAAATGTGTGATAGCAGTGTGTGGCTCTTTGCCTTCTTTGTATTAACACCCCATACACAACCCTACTCCTAAGGTTGCCAGTATCCAGCTTTTTCACCCAAAATGTATCGTTATTGGCATTCTCATTGGCATGCATGCCGATACAGGATATGACACAGTCAGCACATTTGCAGACAAAGGGAAACTCGGTGCACTCCAAATCATCAGCACCAACAATGAGATACAAAACACCTTCGCCTAATTAGGCAAGGAATAGGATCCTAGTGATGACCTCCTAGATATGTTGAAGAAATCCGTGCCTCCGGTATGGAGCCAAATCTGGTGCAACAAAAGTAAATAACCTGAGATATCACCTATTCTGTACCAAAAAGGCGAGATCTAGAATCACCAACTGCCACCTTGCAAAGATTGGTCACGCAAGCATTCACTTTGGGCCAACTATCAAGCTGCCGTCTGGAAGAGGAGTCTGTAGAAGAACCAAGAGGTACCTTGTCCCATCAGGAGAAGCAGATGCTGGAAGACGCAAGATGGACATGTACAGCTGGTAGTAGACTCTATGGATGGACAACCGGCACCTAAAGTTGTGTGGGAGCTATTTATACGTGTCCCAAAAGCTGCAAGATTCCTAAGTGTGTAAGCATGGCCAGTGGCCGCAAGTGCACAGACATGTGCATACTCAGTCCCTGTGAAAATCGGTGAACATCTGTCGATAGTGATGACAGTTCTGCTGAAGATGAGCCAGATGACGATGAGGACGATGACTTCTGACCCATTCCTTAAAGTATGTCTCGATCAATTTGCATGACCATGCTCAACACATAATATATGAATATTTAATTTTTTTATTTTTGTATAAAAGATCGAGGCTTGTGTAAGAGCTAACATTAATGACAAAAAACAAACGGACACATAAAACATATAATATTAATAAAGGGAGCAGGTGACAAGATGGGGAGAGAGAGGGAAGCACACAAGCACAGCATCAGTAGAGAACAGGGACATCGGGAGATCTGTGGGAGGGGGCAGGGGTAGAGGAGGAGGGGTGGGAGAGGTACAAAACACATGGACACTGCTAGGATTTCCAGGAAATAAGTCGGTAATTCAAAAAAGTGGATCTGGGGTGAATTCTATATTTATAGTTTGATAAATTGACATGACCATGCTCCACACATAATATATGATTTATAGTTTGATCAATTGACAGGACCATGCTCCACACATCTTACTATAACTCACCAAATGTCCGTCCGTCCGTCCGTTCGAAGGTACCGCAAAAAGGGCTCAACCGATCACAACGATATTTTGGGTGGGTATTCCTGGGGCACCTGGGAGTAAAATAGGCTATATTGTTTTTCCAATTTTTCCAAATTTTCCAGTTTTTCTAAACACGGTGGAATAATATTTACCGATATGAACAGTGATGTGGCTTTTGTTGAAATTCTACGAATACTGTTTATTCTATGTACCAGGAGAGAGTAGATCGACTCCTGACGAACTCTTCCTATATAAACGTGCGGCTCCGATGTAACACGGCAGCGCGTGCAAAGCGACTGAGAAACAGGTGCAGCGGCCGCTTCTGTGTTACAGATTCGGCGCGCACTCTTCACACATAAACGTGCGACTGAGAAAGACGTGTAGCGGTCGCTTCCATGTTACAGATTCGGCGCACACTCTTCACACATAAACGTGCGACTGAGAAAGACGTGTAGCGGTCACTTCCATTTTGCAGAATTCAATCTTTTTTCAAAATGGGCGCCATGTACTGTTTAGATTTTGATGATTTGCATGTGATATGATTCAACGGATGTTTATATGAATCGTTTAAAACAAAAAAAAGCCTTCAATTTCTGATATTTTGCCTTTTCATTTGGACCTCCCAATTGAAGCCCCACCCATAGGGCGGGTAATATTGCTAGTAATATATTGTAGGAGTTCGTTATGTCACAATTAGGTAACCGCCACAATATGATATATAGTTTGATAAATTGCCATGACCATGCTCCACACATAATAGAAGATTTATAGTTTGATCAATTGACATGTCCATGCTCCACACATAATATATGATTTATAGTTTGTTCAATTGAGATGACCATGCTCCACAAATAATATATGATTTATAGTTTGATCAATTCACATGACCATTCCCCACACATAATATATGATTAATAGTTTGATCGATTCACATGACCATGCCCCACACATAATATATTGTTGCGGATCCGGGGGATGGCACTCCCGTTAGCAAGGGGGGGTTAATCCCCTTGTCCTGTTAAGCTGGCCGTCCGACCGGTCCTGGTACCTGTAACGCTCTTCTGTGCGGTGGGATTGATCAGGGTTATTGGTCCAGGATTTATCCCGAATACCTTTATTAATCCCGCCGCAGAACAGGGAGACAAGTACCGCTCGAATCATGGACGAGATGGAGTTTGCCGAGCGGTTTAGCAATCCGGAATCCAAGCCGTTATCAAAGGACTAAACCCGATTATAAAGCGGTTCGGCCAAAATCGTGCCACAGGTACTCAATTGAAAGAAAAGACTAAAGCGATCGGATGAGAGGAAGCCAAAGAACCAACAAGGGTAAAGGAAGAACACAGGTTTATTTCTATCTACAAGAGGAAACGAAAGAAGGGCATTTATACAAGAAATGGAAGGAGCAGGACACAGAGCAATTCGTAAACAGGCTTACTTATACCCACAGGACAATACAGACAGACTCACACGAATAGGGAATTGCAGGCAGGAATGACTGGGAGGATTGAGAAAGGCAAACGGTCCACAGAGTTGGCGGCAGGGAGGTCCGGGGATCGCGGCACGACGTCGAGGTCCCGCTTGAACGCCCTCGCCCTTGGTTCAGTGGCGAAAACCCGGTCGTCAGTGCTGGTTGGTATTGCCGCTCTCTTGGCGATCCTAGCGCACCGACTCTTGCACCCCAACGATGCTCGTGTTCACAAAGCTGCTCGGTGCTCCTCTCTCAAGAACCTCCTCCCACGTCTCTCGTGGGGGCGTCGCGCCAAGGGTTTTTATTACCACGCCCTTGGAACCCTCTCGAACTCACCAGGCGTTTCTTGCCACGCCCTATCAAGCCATGCCCACTGAGCCCTGGTTGGTTGTTAAGGGCTCTCTGGCTCCACCTTTGGTGACGAGATGGTGCCATGCCCGTGCTCTAGCGGCTCCTCCCCCCTTCTCTCCATTCTTGGCCTCGTGCATAATGGAGTCTTGGTCCGAAAACAACAGCCCAATGCAACGGTGGCGAATGCCGCTCCACTGTTACTGGCACTTTAAGGAGACGATTGGGGATATTGAAAGGGGACCTATCTTAGATTATTCATGCAACGTAGAGTCAACTATTGGAAACACAGCCTTACCTGGAACAAATAATAATGATATAACTATAGAGGGATCCTAAAGTGTCCTACGTGTTGTACATGGACTAACTAAGGTGCAATCTTTAATTAACAGCCAATTAAGGGGACATGTACACAGGGGTCATTTATAAGGGAATTTACTACTAAATTTACATGTAAAGGTTCTAAAAACCGTAACAATATGATTTATAGTTTGATCAATTCACATGACCATGCTCCACACATAATATATTGTTGCTGATCTCGAGCCCGTCGATGTACAGAGGGGGGTTAAACCCTTTTCCCTCATTGGCCTTCTAGTCCACGAGGCCGTGACCCACTTTATACTTATGGGGCAGATTGCAGAGCATTTCCCGCCGCCACCCCCGTCGCGAGCATGTGGAAGGGTATCGGGTCGAATCCACACGTACCTTCGGTACACACGCTGCCACGACGATGGGTGCTGGAACTCACACAAGCCAAGCTATTCGGATATGCCAAGCGGTTTGCTTGTCATGTGACTCGTGCCGTTGATTCTTATTGAACCCGATTGAGCGGTCTTATTCGTACATTGCGAAGCCAATGGTGGAAAATGACATGAACAACCAAATGGAAGGAAGAACACAGGTTTATTATACAATTTGCAATGGCCAAAGGAAAGAGACACAGAGCAGACACTTAATCTGTCTTATCTTAACTTCCCCAGAGAAGGGTCCACTCACTCATGCGGGGAAAAGAAGGAAGGAAAAGTACGCGCTCCAGGCACGTCCCTGGTGCCGTTCGCTCCGGTCAGCTTGCTGGCGTGTCCCCTCAAGAGGTCCGCGGCACGTGCAGGGAGCCCAGGCAGGAAGGTCGTCGGCGTAGTTGGCCCCGGGAGAGACCGTACTCGCAAGCGCGATTAACCGGCAGCAGAGCACAGGGCAGGGAGAGTTCGTGTTATTTATTGATCACACCTCACTACGACAGAACGAGCCTAGCATGGAAGAGATCATTCGGGGGGCAGCGGGCAAGAGCGAGACCGTTCACAGAGAGAGTTCGTTGACAGCGAGAGCCCTAGCAATATCGACACACCAAGCCCACTCTCCTCCTCGTTCACTGTGACTGAAGCTCTGACTGGGACTCTGGAGCACTCTCGCTGGGACTCCATAGACTGGCTCACTCCTCACCAGAGTCTTACCCGAATGTCCAAAACTCCTCCCCTGGCCGTCGTAGTTAGCTACTCCCCTTGAGCTTCTATTGGCTGCTTGCCGTTTACTGGCCACTCCCCTGCAGCTCCTCTGGCAGGCTTGCTAGACTTGTTCTAGGCCCTAGCACATGGCATTCTAGCCAAATTGAGGCCTACACTGACTGGCCTGCTCAACGCATACTAACACAAGAAAGGACAATGCTTACATTTAATAGGAAATAACTAAACTAAGCGAGGCTACATGTTATGGTGCAACTACCTACGAGGGGGGTTATCCTTTATTCCCACAACCGCAACACTATGATTTGGTCAATTGCGATGACCATGTTCCACACATAATATATGATTTACAGTTTAATTAATTGCGATGACCATTCCCCACACATAATATATGATTTATAGTTTGATCAATTCACATGACCATGCTCCACACATAATATATGATTTATAGTTTGATCAATTCACATGACCATGCCCCACACATAATATATGATTTATAGTTTGATAAATTCACATGACCATGCTCCATGCTCCACACATAATATATGATTTATAGTTTGATCAATTCACATGACCATGCCCCACACATAATATATGATTTATAGTTTGATCAATTGTCATGACCATGCTCCACACATAATATATGATTTATAGTTTGATCAATTGACAAGACCATGCTCCACAAATAATATAGGATTTATAGTTTGATCAATTCACATGATCATGCCCCACACATAATAAATGATTTATAGTTTAATCAATTGACATGACCATGCTCTACACATAATAAATGATTTATAGTTTAATCAATTGACATGACCATTGACCATGCTCTACACATAATATATGATTTATAGTTTGTTCAATTCACATGACCATGCTCTACACATAATATATGATTTATAGTTTGATCAATTCACATGACCATGCCCCACACATAATATATGATTTATAGTTTGTTCAATTCACATGACCATGCCCCACACATAATATATGATTTATAGTTTGATCAATTCACATGACCATGCTCTACACATAATATATGATTTATAGTTTGATCAATTCACATGACCATGCTCTACACATAATATATGATTTATAGTTTGATCAATTCACATGACCATGCCCAACACATAATATATGATTTATAGTTTGATCAATTGTCATGACCATGCCCCACACATAATATATGATTTATAGTTTGATCAATTGACATGACCATGCTCCACACATAATATATGATTTATAGTTTGATCAATTGACATGACCATGCTCCACACATAATATATGATTTATGGTTTGATCAATTGACAAGACCATGCTCCACTCATAATATATGATTTATAGTTTGATCAATTGTCATGACCATGCTCCACACATAATATATGATTTATAGTTTGATCAATTGACAAGACCATGCTCCACACATAATATATGATTTATAGTTTGATCAATTATCATGACCATGCTCCACACATAATATATGATTTATAGTTTGATCAATTGACAAGACCATGCTCCACACATAATATATGATTTATAGTTTGATCAATTGACAAGACCATGCTCCACAAATAATATATGATTTATAGTTTGATCAATTGACAAGACCATGCTCCACACATAATATATGATTTATAGTTTGATCAATTGACAAGACCATGCCCCACACATAATATATGATTTATAGTTTGATCAATTGTCATGACCATGCTCCACACATAATATATGATTTATAGTTTGATCAATTGTCATGACCATGCTCCACACATAATATATGATTTATTGTTTGATCAATTGTCATGACCATGCTCCACACATAATATATGATTTATAGTTTGATCAATTGTCAAGACCATGCTCCACAAATAATATAGGATTTATAGTTTGTTCAATTGATAAGACCATGCTCCACACATAATATATGATTTTTAGTTTGATCAATTGTCATGACCATGCTCCACACATAATATATGATTTATAGTTTGATCAATTGTCAAGACCATGCTCCACAAATAATATAGGATTTATAGTTTGTTCAATTGATAAGACCATGCTCCACAAATAATATAGGATTTATAGTTTGATCAATTGACCAGACCATGCTCCACAAATAATATAGGATTTATAGTTTGATCAATTGATAAGACCATGCTCCATTGCTCCACACATAATAAATGATTTATTGTTTGATTTCACAAGAAGATATGTGACTTGCATACCTTGGCTTGTGTCTTGTCATATATTGTGTTGAACAGATATATTACTGTACAAACAGATAAAAGTACTGAAAACAGGATAAACATCACTTTTACATGTACAGTGCATTCAGAAAGTATTCAGACCCCTTCACTTTTTTCACATTTTGTCATGTTGCAGCCTTATGCTGCAATCGTTTGAATTCATTTTTTCCCTCATCAATCTACACTCAATACCCCATGATGACAAAGAGAAAACGGGATTTATGAACTTTTGCAAATTTATTAAAAGGAAAAAACTGAAATATCACATTGACATAAGTATTCAGACCTTTAACTCAGTACTTAATTGAAGCACCTTTGGCAGCGATTGCAGCCTCGAGTCTTCTTGGGTATGACGCGACAAGATTTGCACACCTGGATTTGTGGATTTTCTGCCATTCTTCTCTGCAGATCCTCTCAAGCTCTGTCAGGTTGGATGGGGACCGTTGGTGGACAGCCATTTTCAGGTCTCTCCAGAGATTTTCGATTGGGTTCAAGTCAGGGCTCTGGCTGGGCCACTCGAGGACCTTCACGGAGTTGTCCCTAAGCCACTCCTGCGTTGTCTTGGCTGTGTGCTTAGGGTCATTGTCCTGTTGGAAGGTGAACTGTTGGCCCAGTCTGCTGTCCTGAGCGCTCTGTTTCAGGTTTTCATGAAGGATATTTCTTTACTTTGCTCCGTTCATTGTTCCCTCAACCCTGACCAGTCCCCCAGTCCCTGCTTCTGAATAACACCCCCACAGCATGATGCTGCCACCACCTGCTTCACCATTGGGATTGTATTGGGTAGGTGATGAGCCGTGCCTGGTTTCCTCCAGACATGACGCTTAGAACCGAGGCCAAGCAGTTCAATCTTGGTTTTATCAGACCACAGAATCTTGTTTCTCACGGTCTGAGAGTACTTGAGGTGCTTTTTTGCAAACTCCAAGCGGGCTTTCATGTGTCTTTCACTGAGGAGAGGCTTCGGTCTGGCCACTCTGCCATAAAGCCCAGATCAGTGGAGTGTTGCAGTGATGGTTGTCCTTCTGGAAGTTTCTCCCATCTCCACAAAGGATCTCTGGAGCTCAGCCAGAGTGACCATCGGGTTCTTGGTCACCTCTCTTACCAAGGCCCTTCTCCCCCGATTGCTCAGTTTGGCCGGGCGGACAGCTCGAGGAAGAGTCCTAGTTGTTCCAAACTTCTTCCATTTAAGAATTATGGAGGCCACTGTGCTCTTGGGAACCTTCATTGCAGCAGAGATTTTTGTAGGCTTCCCCAGATCTGTGCCTCGACACATTCCTGTCTCTGAGCTATGCAGGCAGTTCCTTTGACCTCATGGCTTGGTTTTTGCTCTGATATGCCTTGTCAGCTGAGACCTTATATAGACAGGTCTGTGCCTTTCCAAATCATGTCCAATCAATTGAATTTACCACAGATGGACTCCTATCAAGGTGTAGAAACATCTCAAAGATGATCAAGAGAAATGGGAGGCACCTGGGCTAAATTTCAAGTGTCATAGCAAAGGGTCTGAATACTTATGTCAATGTGATATTTCAGTTTTTTCTTTTTAATAATTTTGCAAAACTTTCTAAAATCCTGTTTGCTCTTTGTTGTTATGGGGTATTGAGTGTAGATTGATGAGGGAAAAAATGAATTTAAACGATTACAGCATAAGGCTGCAACATTACAAAATGTGAAAAAAGTGAAGGGGTCTGAATACTTTCTGAATGCACTGTACATATATAAACATACAATCGATGCTCCTGCAAGAAATAGCGTAAATGGAGTATGTATCCACTGTATGACTTGAAATGTATGTTTCATCCAAAAGGAGTTTTGTATTATTTATCTTTTGCAAAATGATTCCCTGGCACAAATTAATAAAATAATCAGCATGATAAATGTGTGTGTGGATATACACAAATTGATTAAATCATTTTCTAGAAATATCCTGGTCACAGCACCAGTGTAGCATCATATTGAAGTTATAATTACGCCCTTTTTGTACCACATAACAAACTAGTCCAAAGAGTCATTGGGTTACCAAACTTTTAATAATTTTCAAACAACATTGCCAAGCTTGTCGCATTCCAATTTCAGTCACAAAATTGACGAGAATCGTAATTTGAGGGTCAGTGTATGCAAGGGGAGCCCATACAGTGCCAATAGAAAGTCTACATCCCCTTTCACAATTTTCACCATTTGTTGCCTTATAGCCTGGAATTAAATTTTATTAAACCCGCCTTTTTCCACCTTAATTTACACATCGTAACCCACAACTTCCGAGTGAAAAAAATTCGACAATTTCAGAAAAATAATAAAAAATGCAAAATTAGATTATTTCAGGTGGATAAGTGTCCACCCCCCTTATAATATATATTGTAAATAAGCTCAAGTGTAACCAATCACCTTCAAAATCACACATCAAGTTGATTGGCTTCCACCTGTGTTAAATTGTCGTGATTCTGATTATTTCAGAATAAAATCAGAGCTGTTCCTGTAGGTTTCCTCTGTTGAGCAGTGCATTTAACAGCAAAGACTCAACCACGAGCACCAATGAGCTTTAAGAAGACCTCCGGGATAAAGTTGTGGAAAGGCACAGATCAGGAGATGGGTATAAAATGATTTCAAAGGCCTTGAATATCCCTTGGAAAACAGTCAAGACAATCATTAAGAAATGGAAGGTGTATGGTACCACCAAGACCCTGCCCATATCAGTCCATCCCTCCAAACTGGATGACTAAGCAATGAGGAGACTCTTCAGAGAGGCCGCCAAGAGGCCAATGACAACTTTGAAAGAGCTACAGGCCTTTATGGCAAAGACTGGTCACTGTGTGCATGTGACAACAATATCCCAAGCACTCCACAAGTCTAGCCTGTATGGTAGGGTGGCAAAAAGGAAGCCATAACTCAAAAAAGCCCACCTTGAGTCCCATTTGAGGTATGCAAAAACCCTCTCTGGAGATTCTGAAGCCGTGTGGGAAAAAGTTTTGTGGTCTTACGAAACCAGGATGGAACCTTTTGACCCAAATGCAAAACTTTACGTTTGGTGCAAACCCAACACAGCACAGCACATCACCCAAAGAACACCATCCCAACTGTGAAGCATGGTGGTGGCAGCATCATGTTATGGGGATGTTTCTCATCAACAGGGACTGGGGCACTTGTCAGAATAGAAGGGAAAAATGGTTGGAACAA
This sequence comes from Myxine glutinosa, assembly GCF_964187855.1. Classification (NCBI taxonomy): domain Eukaryota; kingdom Metazoa; phylum Chordata; class Myxini; order Myxiniformes; family Myxinidae; genus Myxine; species Myxine glutinosa. The sequence continues at coordinate 444,295,661 of NC_136261.1, read as the reverse complement.
AATACAGAAAAATCTTCAAGGAAAACCTGTTGCCCTCTGCAATAAAGCTGAAATTGGGATGGAAGTTCACCTTTCACCATGACAACGACCCGAAACATACAGCCAAAGCTACACTGGTGTGGCCAAGGAACAAAAAGATAAATGTCCTTGAGTGGCCCAGTCAGAGCCCCGACCTAAATCCAATCAGAAATCTGTGTCATGACTTGAAGATTGCTGTCCATCAACGCTCCCCACGCACCTTGACTGAGCTCGACCTGTTTTGTACAGAAGAATGGTGGAAATATTGCCCAATAAAGGTGTGCAAAGTTGGTAGAGACCTATCCCAACAGACTCACAACTGCAATTGCGGTGAAAGGTGCTTCCACCAAGTATTAACTCGGGGGGCGGACACTTATCCAACCAAGATATTCTAGTTTTGTATTTTCAATTAATTTGCTGAAATTTGTAGAATTTGGTTTTCACTTTCAAGTTGTTGGTTACGATGTGTAAATAAAGGTGGAAAAGGTCTGATTTAATGCAATTTCATTCGAGGCTATGAGGCAACAAATAGTGAAAAATTTGAAAGGAGGTGTAGACTTTCTTTCGGCACTGTACTTGTCAACTTATGTCAAATAAGATTGCAAGTTGTATCAAAATGTTGGGAAAGAGCTCCTGCGCCAAATTATTGATGAATGATTGTGTTTGCAAAGAAGAAAATAATTGGGTGCATTGTGTCTTTGAATAATTATTAAATGTAAAACTATATGATTGAAAAAAAACTTCATTTTAAGTGGCTTTGGGCCCTTATTTCTATCACATTTGAAAGTTATTGTGTGGCATTATATATATCACTGGTGCACAATTTTTATACCATTGTATGAGGAATTTAATATTCTTGCAAACGACATTTTGGTGAAACAAAGCTTTGGTGAAAATACTTGTATACATTCTTTATACACCATAAACTGACAATGACCCTGTGCATTTGAGTGAAACATCTGGCAACAGGTGATCTTTGGGGTTAGGGTTGTATATTGAGTGATAAAACAGAGAAGGCAACGATCTACACACTGATATCACACATTTTCCATCTCTAGGGACCCTAATCTTGCTGAAAATCACAATTAGCCTTGATCCTTCTGACTGATACCGATGATGAAAATGTTGGTGTCTGGCTCAAGGGCTATGGTAGGCCTATGATGACCTTTTGGCCTATGTTGACAAAAAAAATAGTTGGGGGTTGCATTTATTGACCAGATATGCAAATCTTCAAATTTCAAGTTAATCAGATGAAAATTGAGGAATTTAGAAATTTGGCCTACGTTGACCTTTTGGCCTATGTCTAGCTCAAAAATAGTTGGGGTTGAATTCAGTGGCCAAATATGCAAATCCTCTTCAAATTTCAAATCAATCGGATGAAAATTGAGGATTTTAGAAATTAGACAATGTTGGTGACCTTTGGCTTATGTTGACTTATTGACCTTTTGCCCCAAAAAACAATAGGCTTTTTGCTTAGGACCAACTCTATCATTTGGTGAAGTTTGGTGAAAATCGGTTGAAAATTGTGACCTGTAGGCGACTGATATACAGACAGACAGACAAACAGACAGACAAACAGACAGACGAAAAATCGGTCAGAGACTGAGGACTTGCCGGAATGTACTTTATCAGCCATTTTGGACAAATATGGCGGCAGAACCACGTGACCGATGACGTCATCATTATTTGTTTTCTAAACTAATTTATTCCTTGATGATGCTCAAGAAATTTCATCTTGATCGGATGAAGTTTTGTACTTGTCGAATTATGACGTCATAATGGATCCACCAATGACATCAACATTGACATATTTTATTCCCCATGGAGAACTCTTTACAATGAGCCATGTCTCAATGTTTTCTATTCATAGTGGGGCAACTTAGCATAACAATTGTGCATTTTGTGAGGAAAGCACCAAATTTGGCACACTAGTAGACTATCATATTATGAAAAGATCTGGATATTGGGCCATCTCAGATTCAGAGATTTGATTTTTGCAAGATTTCGATTCGATTGGGATCGAAGAGAACACCTTCTTCGTCTTCTGTACAGTGAAGTTGCCAGCCCTGAATTCTCTGGCTACATCTGGGTGCTTCATTGGGAGTGCAACCATGTCCCTCAGGTGAACAGGGACCCACCTGGCATAGTGTGTGTGGTCTAAGGCATGGAACCATGGGACCAGTTCCGTCAGGGCATCAAGGTACATCGTGAATGAAGCCTGCCGCAGAGAACGCACGTAGACCAGTAACAACATCTCTAGTTCCAGCACAGTTGCCCAGTAGGGGAAAGTGGTACAAAATGGACCCCTTGGGTCATATGGACCCCTTGGTATATTACACCAGCAGCTGCTGCCATCTTGTGGCTGTTCATGTTAAAACATTCCTTTGTGGATTAGCAGAAAGTAACAACATGGTGGCCATCCCTATCCAGTCTTGAACTCGAGCTGAACCATCCAACATTTTGACACCTACTAGGATCTATCGGTAGGTATGTGAGAAAATTGTGTTTGTGGTGACAGAGTGACTCATATTTCCTAGTGTTACTGCATGCTTTTAGAGTGTAAGTCAGTCACTAAAATTGACCTTTGAAACTTTCTGCCCAGTACATGTGGTTTCCAATGATGTCAGGTTTTCATGGAGGTCGTTCATGGGGCAAAACGGTCCATTTACCTGGGGTAAAATGGCCCGTGGGGTACCATTTTACCCTTTAGTGGGCCATTTTACCCCATACATGTTTCTTATTTTTGTTACAAATATGTAGGCCTATGTATACATGTAGGCCTACCCTATATGTATGTATGTATGCATGTCTGTATGTATGCATGCTTGCATGCTGGCTGGCTGGCTGGCTGCATGCATGCATGTAACTTATACATATCTACTTATACCATGTCATTTTATGCACTGAAATATAAGTTCATCTATTGGGCATCCTACCTTCATGATTGTTGTCTGCTTTAGTTAGTGCTGTTCTCACCAAGTCGGGTAATGAGGGTTAGGAATAAGGGATTATGGGTCATCAAAATGGTCACTGTTTGAATTTTGATTTTCTGTGGAAGTAAGATAGAATTTAATACGGAAATTTGCATGTCTGCAACGGGAGCTTTTGTTCCCCCACTTTTTGTGTGGCCTAGGGTGAGGATGAAGCCTGAGTTGATGGATGGAGCTCCACTTGGCTCGATTTCTCAATGCCATAAATCAGGATGGATGCAAACAGAGATTTTCACCATATGGTTCGAGCATTTCCTGAAGGTTTCAGGAGCATCAAAAGAAAATAAAGTGCTCCTTATACTAGATGGACACAAAACACACACCCAGAACCTTGATGTCATCACCATGGCTAAAGACAATGGGGTATACATGTTGAGCATTCCACCACATTGTTCACACAAGATCCAGCCATTAGATGTCTCATTTATGACGCCACTATCTACATATTACACGCAGGAGGTGGAGAGGTGGTTGAGGCAGCACCCGGGACGATGTGTGACAGTATTTCAACTGGCCAGCCTGTTTGGGACTGCATATCGCAAGTCCGCTACAGCCGAGAATGCAGCAAATGGGTTTAGGAAAACTGGTATCTTCCCAGTGAACCGCAACATCTTCCAAGATCACGAGTTTGCTCCAGCGACAGTTACAGACCTCAACCAAAATGAACCAAGACCCATGGATGATAACCAGAGACCCCTTGAAGATGCCCATAGAGATGCTGATGTTCCTGCTCCTGGTGTTAATGCTGCAAGAGGCCCTGAAGATGCTGTGAGACCTGTTGGTGGTCCTGCACCTGATGTTAATGCTGTGAGACCTGTTGATGGTCCTGCACCTAATGGTAATGCTGCGAGAGGCCCTGCAAATGCTGTGAGACCTGTTGATGGTCCTGCACCTAATGGTAACGCTGCGAGAGGCCCTGGAAATGCTGTGAGACCTGTTGATGGTCCTGCACCTAATGGTAATGCTGCAAGAGGCCCCGAAAATGCTGTGAGACCCATTGGTAACACTCAAAGACATGCTGCTGTTCCAAGACCTGCTGTTGCAAGCACCAGTAGGGAGTTCATTTCACCCTTTCAAATCAGTCCCCCACCTAAGGCTACTCCTGCTAAGGGTAGGCCTACAACACGTCAATCAAAAAGGTCAATGTCAGAGCATTTAACATCAAGCCCATACAAGAAACGACTTGCTGATGCAGCTGAAGAAAAGAAAAGACAGGAAGCACAGAAGGCAGAGAAGGCAAAGCAGAGAGCTGAAAAAAAACCTCAGAAGCAAAAGAAAGTTGCAGAAAAGCCAAAAAAGAAGATAGTGAAGGGTAAACGGGCTATATTTACGGCACCAGAAGAATCTAGCGAGTCTGAGGATGATGATGGAACAATGTGCTTATTCTGCCGGGAAAGTTATAGTGTGATAGGAGAAGGATGGATAAAGTGCACAGTCTGTCGTCTTTGGGCCCATGATGGTTGTGCAGGTGTGGATGAAGAAGATGTGAATTTCATCTGTGACTTTTGTGCCTAATTATGTGCATAATCTCACCTTGTAGTCTGTAATTTTTCACAATAAATATTATTTCAGGTTCAAAGTGTTTTGATTGGTGACTCTGAGGGTAATTATTATGTTTTTCAATGGGGTGACCATATTACCCCACGGGGTGACCATATTACCCCACGGGGTGACCATATTGCCCCATATGTGGGGGCCATTTTGCCCAACGTGGTGTACAAAATGGCCCACTTAGCACATTTTTGGTCTTTGGTTCTCACCAGTGAATGGTTGATTTGATTCTAATACCAAGTAATTTGTGTATTTATAATGGAATAATGATTGTAAAGACACTGTCTGATTTCAGATATACTGCATCATTTTGGATAAAATTTCAAAGAAAGCTTAAGTGTGCCATTTTGCCCCACCTTCCCCTACTGAAAGTTGGGAATGTCTTCTCCTCTCTGGTGACACCAGTCTTCGAACTCAGGCAGGTCTTCTGCATCATCAGCATATGTCACATTGTCATACAGTGGCGTTCATATGCACGGTGTTGAAGGATGTGCAGTGCCGCTGCAGTGATTTGATGAGCTCTTCTTGTGCGGGTGACGTGGGCAGCTCGCAGGAAGGAGTCGGCCGTCCCTGGCATTGCAATCTCAGCTTGCAAATCTGCAAAATCTGCAAATCTTGCAAAAATCAAATCTCTGAATCTGAGATGGCCCAATATCCAGATCTTTTCATAATATGATAGTCTACTAGTGTGCCAAATTTGGTGCTTTCCTCACAAAATGCATAATTGTTATGCTATATTTAGCTTAGCTGCCGGGCTATCAGCACCTTCGGAGAAAAAGAGGTGCAAAATTTTTCGGTTTTTCCAAAATGGCGGCCGAACCATGTGACCGATGACGTCATCATCATTTTTTTTCTCCACCGCTTTATGCCGTCATGTCGCTCAAGAAATTGCATCTTTATTGCATGAAGTTTTGTCCTTGTCAAATTATCAAATTATGACGTCATAATCGAGGCCTTGGGCCGAGAGAGTTAAAAATTGGATACAGACTATTGCAGGGCAAGACAAATACGTGTGCAAAGTTTGGCGATTCTATGTGCAACGGTGTAGACGCAGTGCTGCAAACAGACAAACAGACAGATGAAAATTCGGTCAGAGACCGAGGACTTGCCGGAATGTACTTTTTTATCGGCCATTTAGGACAAATATAGCGGCCGAACCACGTGACCGATTACGTCATCATTAACATATTTTATTCCCCATGGAGAGTTCTTTACAATGAGCCATGTCTCAATTCTTTATATTCAGCACTTTCGGAGATATAGAGGTGCTAGGTTTTTCGGTTTTTCCAAGATGGTGGCCGAACCCTGTGACTGATGACGTCATCATTAACATATTTTATTCCACATGGAGAGTTCTTTACAATGAGCCATGTCTCAATTTTTTCTAGTCAGTACTTTCGGAGATATAGAGGTGCAAATTTTTCGGTTTTTCCAAGATAGCGGCCGAACCCCATGACCGATGACGTGATCAATTAGGCAGAGACTATTCCAGGGCAAGATAAATATGTGTGCAAAGTTTGGTGATTCTATGTGCAACGGTGTAGACGTAGTGCTGCGCACAGACAAACAGGCAGCCAAACAGACAAACCAACCGATCAACATACTTGCCGGAATCTTTTCCGGCAAGTAACAAACAGACAGACAAACAGACAGACAGACAGAATAACACACAAGACCAACCAATATACTTGAAATATCTTCGATTTTCACAAGTAACAAACAGACAGATAAATGAAAAATCGGTCAGAGACCGAGGACTTGCCGGAATTTACTTTATCGGCCATTTAGGACAAATATGGCGGCCGAACCACATGGCCGATGACGTCATCATTAACATATTTTATTCCCCATGGAGAGTTCTTCACAATGAGCCATGTCTCCATTTTTTCTGTTCAGCACTTTTGGAGATATAGTGGTGCAAAGTTTTTCGGTTTTCCCAAGATGGCGGCCGAACCACGTGACTGATGACGTCATCATTAACATATTTTATTCCCCATGGAGAGTTCTTTACAATGAGCCATGTCTCAATTTTTTCTGTTCAGGACTTTCGGAGATATGGAGGTGCAAAGTTTTTCGGTTTTTCCAAGATGGCGGCCGAACCACCTGACCGATGACGTCATCATTAACATATTTTATTCCCCATGGAGAGTTCTTTACAATGAGCCATGTCTCAATTTTTTCTATTCAGCACTTTCGGAGATATGGAGGTGCAAAGTTTTTCGGTTTTTCCAAGATGGCGGCCGAACCACGTGACCGATGACGTCATCATTAACATATTGTATTCTCCATGGAGAGTTCTTTACAATGAGCCATGTCTCCATTTTTTAGGTTCAGCACTTTTGGAGATATATTGGTGCAAATTTTTTCGGTTTTTCCAAGATGGCGCCCGAACCATGTGACTGATGACGTCGTCACCAACATCTTTTATTCCCCATGGAGAGTTCTTTACAATGAGCCATGTCTCAATTTTTTCTGTTCAGCACTTTTGGAGATATAGTGGTACAATTTTTTGCCGTTTTTCCAAGATGGCGGCCGAACCACGTGACTGATGACGTCATCATTAACATATTTTATTCCCCATGGAGTTCTTTACAATGAGCCATGTCTCAATTTTTTCTGTTCAGTACTTTCAGAGATAGAGGTGCAAAGTTTTTCAGTTTTTCCAAGATGGCGGCCGAACCACGTGACCGATGACGTCATCAATTGGGCACAGTCGTTTACTGGGCAAGACCAATATGTGTGTAAAGTTTGGCGATTCTACGTGCAACGGTGTAGACGTAGTGCTGCAAAAAGACAGACAGACAGACAAACAGACAGACAGACAAACAAACGAACAGATCAACATACTTGCCGGAATCTTTTCCAGCAAGGAACAAACCAACAGATCAACATACTTGCCAGAATCTTTTCCGGCAAGTAATGAAGTTTTGTACTTGTCGAATTACGACGTCATATTGGAGGCACTAATGACATCATCATTAACATATTTTATTCCCCATGGAGAATTCTTTACAATGAGCCATGTCTCAATTTTTTATATTCAGCACTTTCGGGGATATAGAGGTGGAAAGTTTTTCGGTTTTTCCAAGATGGCAGCCGAACCACGTGACCGATGATGTCATCATATGTTTTTTTTTCTCCACCAGTTTATGCCGTCATGTCGCTCAAGAAATTGCATCTTGATTGGATAAAGTTTTGTACTTGTCGAATTATCAAATTATGACGTCATAATGGAGGCCTTGGGCCGAGAGAGTTAAAAATTGGGCATAGTCTATTCCAGGGCAAGACAAATATGTGTGTAAAGTTTGGCGATTCTATGTGCAACGATGTAGATGTAGTGCTGCGCACAGACAAACAGGCAGCCAAACAGACAAACCAACCGATCAACATACTTGCCGGAATCTTTTCCGGCAAGTAACAAACAGACAGACAAACAGACAGACAGACAGAATAACACACAAGACCAACCAATATACTTGAAATATCTTCGATTTTCACAAGTAACAAACAGACAGATAAATGAAAAATCGGTCAGAGACCGAGGACTTGCCGGAATTTACTTTATCGGCCATGTAGGACAAATATGGCGGCCGAACCACATGGCCGATGACGTCATCATTAACATATTTTATTCCCCATGGAGAGTTCTTTACAATGAGCCATGTCTCAATTTTTTCTGTTCAGCACTTTTGGAGATATAGTGGCGCAACGTTTTGCCGTTTTTCCAAGATGGCGGCCGAACCACGTGACTGATGACGTCATCATTAACATATTTTATTCCACATGGGGAGTTCTTCACAATGAGCCATGTCTCCATTTTTTCTGTTCAGCACTTTTGGAGATATAGTGGTGCAAAGTTTTTCGGTTTTCCCAAGATGGCGGCCGAACCACGTGACTGATGACGTCATCATTAACATATTTTATTCCCCATGGAGAGTTCTTTACAATGAGCCATGTCTCAATTTTTTCTGTTCAGGACTTTCGGAGATATGGAGGTGCAAAGTTTTTCGGTTTTTCCAAGATGGCGGCCGAACCACCTGACCGATGACGTCATCATTAACATATTTTATTCCCCATGGAGAGTTCTTTACAATGAGCCATGTCTCAATTTTTTCTGTTCAGCACTTTTGGAGATATAGTGGTGCAAAGTTTTGCCGTTTTTCCAAGATGGCGGCCGAACCACGTGACTGATGAGGTCATCATTAACATATTTTATTCCCCATGGAGAGTTCTTTACAATGAGCCATGTCTCAATTTTTTCTATTCAGCACTTTCGGAGATATGGAGGTGCAAAGTTTTTCGGTTTTTCCAAGATGGCGGCCGAACCACGTGACCGATGACGTCATCATTAACATATTGTATTCTCCATGGAGAGTTCTTTACAATGAGCCATGTCGCCATTTTTTAGGTTCAGCACTTTTGGAGATATATTGGTGCAAATTTTTTCGGTTTTCCCAAGATGGCGGCCGAACCACGTGACTGATGACGTCATCATTAACATATTTTATTCCCCATGGAGAGTTCTTTACAATGAGCCATGTCTCAATTTTTTCTGTTCAGGACTTTCGGAGATATGGAGGTGCAAAAAATTTCGGTTTTTCTAAGATGGCGGCCGAACCACGTGACCGATGACGTCATCATTAACATATTTTATTCCCCATGGAGTTCTTTACAATGAGCCATGTCTCAATTTTTTCTGTTCAGCACTGAGATATAGAGGTGCAAATTTTTTCGGTTTTTCCAAGATGGCGGCCGAACCACGTGACCGATGACGTCATCATTTGGGCACAGTATATTAGAGCGCAAGACAAATACGTGTGCAAAGTTTGGTGATTCTACATGCAACAGTGTAGACGTAGTGCTGCAAACAGACAAACAGACAAATGAAAAATCGGTCAGAGACCGAGGACTTGCCGGAATGTACTTTTTTATCGGCCATTTAGGACAAATATGGCGGCCGAACCACGTGATAGATGACGTCATCATTAACATATTTTATTCCCCATGGAGAGTTCTTTACAATGAGCCATGCCTCAATTTTTTCTATTCAGGACTTTTGGAGATGTGGAGGTGCAGAGTTTTTCGGTTTTTCCAAGATGGCGGCCGAACCACGTGACATATGACATCATCATTAACAAATTTTATTCCCCATGGAGTTCTTTACAATGAGCCATGTCTCAATTTTTTCTGTTCAGTACTTTCAGAGATAGAGGTGCAAAGTTTTTCAGTTTTTCCAAGATGGCGGCCGAACCACGTGACCGATGACGTCATCAATTGGGCACAGTCGTTTACTGGGCAAGACCAATATGTGTGTAAAGTTTGGCGATTCTACGTGCAACGGTGTAGACGTAGTGCTGCAAAAAGACAGACAGACAGACAAACAGACAGACAGACAAATGAAAAATCGGTCAGAGACCGAGGACTTGCCGGAATGTACTTTTTTATCGGCCATTTAGGACAAATATGGCGGCTGAACCACGTGACCGATGACGTCATCATTAACATATTTTATTCCCCATGGAGAGTTCTTTACAATGAGCCATGCCTCAATTTTTTCTTTTCAGGACTTTTGGAGATGTGCAGGTGCAGAGTTTTTCGGTTTTTCCAAGATGGCGGCCGAACCACGTGACATATGACGTCATCATTAACAAATTTTATTCCCCATGGAGAGTTCTTTACAATGAGCCATGTCTCAATTTTTTCTGTTCAGCACTTTTGGAAATATAGTGGTGCAAAGTTTTGCCGTTTTTCCAAGATGGCGGCCGACCACGTGACATATGACATCATCATTAACATATTTTATTCCCCATGGAGAGTTCTTTACAATGAGCCATGTCTCAATTTTTTCTATTCAGTACTTTCGGAGATATGGAGGTGCTAAGTTTTTCGGTTTTTCCAAGATGGCGGCCGACAACGTGACTGATGACGTCATCATTAACATATTTTATTCCCCATGGAGAGTTCTTTACAATGAGCCATGTCTCAATTTTTTCTGTTCAGCACTTTTGGAGATATAGTGGTGCAAATTTTTGCCGTTTTTCCAAGATGGCGGCCGAACACGTGACATATGACGTCATCATTAACATATTTTATTCCCCATGGAGAGTTCTTTACAATGAGCCATGTCTCAATTTTTTCTGTTCAGCACTTTTGGAGATATCGTGGCGCAACGTTTTGCAGTTTTTCCAAGATGGCGACCGAACCACGTGACTGCTGACGTCATCATTTACATATTTTATTCCCCATGGAGAGTTCTTTACAATGAGCCATGTCTCAATTTTGTCTGTTCAATACTTTCGGAGATATAGAGGTGCAAAGTTTTTCGGTTTTTCCAAGATGGCGGCCGAACCACGTCACCGATGACGTCATCAATTGGGCACAGTCTATTCCAGGGCAAGACCAATATGTGTGCAAAGTTTGGGGATTCTACGTGCAACGGTGTAGACGCAGTGCTGCAAACAGACAGACAGACAGACAGACAGACAAACAGATGAAAAATCGGTCAGAGACCGAGGACTTGCCGGAATGTACTTTTTTATCGGCCATTTAGGACAAATATGGCGGCCGAACCATGTGATAGATGACGTGATCATTAACATATATTATTCCCCATGGAGAGTTCTTTACAAAGAGCCATGTCTCAACTTTTTCTATTCAGCACTTTTGGAGATATGGAGGTGCTACGTTTTTCGGTTTTTCCAAGATGGCGGCCGAACCACGTGACCTATGATGTCATCATTAACATATTTTATTCCCCATGGAGACTTCTTTACAATGAGCCATGTCTCAATTTTTTCTATTCAGCACTTTCAGAGATATGGAGGTGCAAAATTTTTCGGTTTTTCCAAGATGGCGGCCGAACCACGTGACATATGACGTCATAATTAACATATTTTATTCCCCATTGAGAGTTCTTTACAATGAGCCATGTCCCAATTTTTTCTGTTCAGTACTTTCAGAGATAGAGGTGCAAAGTTTTTCAGTTTTTCCAAGATGGCGGCCGAACCACGTGACCGATGACGTCATCAATTGGGCACAGTCGTTTACTGGGCAAGACCAATATGTGTGTAAAGTTTGGCGATTCTACGTGCAACGGTGTAGACGTAGTGCTGCAAAAAGACAGACAGACAGACAAACAGACAGACAGACAAATGAAAAATCGGTCAGAGACCGAGGACTTGCCGGAATGTACTTTTTTATCGGCCATTTAGGACAAATATGGCGGCTGAACCACGTGACCGATGACGTCATCATTAACATATTTTATTCCCCATGGAGAGTTCTTTACAATGAGCCATGCCTCAATTTTTTCTTTTCAGGACTTTTGGAGATGTGCAGGTGCAGAGTTTTTCGGTTTTTCCAAGATGGCGGCCGAACCACGTGACATATGACGTCATCATTAACAAATTTTATTCCCCATGGAGAGTTCTTTACAATGAGCCATGTCTCAATTTTTTCTGTTCAGCACTTTTGGAAATATAGTGGTGCAAAGTTTTGCCGTTTTTCCAAGATGGCGGCCGACCACGTGACATATGACATCATCATTAACATATTTTATTCCCCATGGAGAGTTCTTTACAATGAGCCATGTCTCAATTTTTTCTATTCAGTACTTTCGGAGATATGGAGGTGCTAAGTTTTTCGGTTTTTCCAAGATGGCGGCCGACAACGTGACTGATGACGTCATCATTAACATATTTTATTCCCCATGGAGAGTTCTTTACAATGAGCCATGTCTCAATTTTTTCTGTTCAGCACTTTTGGAGATATAGTGGTGCAAATTTTTGCCGTTTTTCCAAGATGGCGGCCGAACACGTGACATATGACGTCATCATTAACATATTTTATTCCCCATGGAGAGTTCTTTACAATGAGCCATGTCTCAATTTTTTCTGTTCAGCACTTTTGGAGATATCGTGGCGCAACGTTTTGCAGTTTTTCCAAGATGGCGACCGAACCACGTGACTGCTGACGTCATCATTTACATATTTTATTCCCCATGGAGAGTTCTTTACAATGAGCCATGTCTCAATTTTGTCTGTTCAATACTTTCGGAGATATAGAGGTGCAAAGTTTTTCGGTTTTTCCAAGATGGCGGCCGAACCACGTCACCGATGACGTCATCAATTGGGCACAGTCTATTCCAGGGCAAGACCAATATGTGTGCAAAGTTTGGGGATTCTACGTGCAACGGTGTAGACGCAGTGCTGCAAACAGACAGACAGACAGACAGACAGACAAACAGATGAAAAATCGGTCAGAGACTGAGGACTTGCCGGAATGTACTTTTTTTATCGGCCATTTAGGACAAATATGGCGGCCGAACCATGTGATAGATGACGTGATCATTAACATATATTATTCCCCATGGAGAGTTCTTTACAAAGAGCCATGTCTCAACTTTTTCTATTCAGCACTTTTGGAGATATGGAGGTGCTACGTTTTTCGGTTTTTCCAAGATGGCGGCCGAACCACGTGACCTATGATGTCATCATTAACATATTTTATTCCCCATGGAGACTTCTTTACAATGAGCCATGTCTCAATTTTTTCTATTCAGCACTTTCAGAGATATGGAGGTGCAAAATTTTTCGGTTTTTCCAAGATGGCGGCCGAACCACGTGACATATGACGTCATAATTAACATATTTTATTCCCCATTGAGAGTTCTTTACAATGAGCCATGTCCCAATTTTTTCTGTTCAGCACATTTGGAGATATAGTGGTGCACAGTTTTGCCGTTTTTCCAAGATGGCGGCCGAACACGTGACTGATGACGTCATCATTAACATATTTTATTCCCCATGGAGAGTTCTTTACAATGAGCCATGTCTCAATTTTTTCTGTTCAGCACTTTTGGAGATATAGTGGTGCAAAGTTTTGCCGTTTTTCCAAGATGGCGGCCGACCACGTGACATATGACGTCATCATTAACATATTTTATTCCCCATGGAGAGTTCTTTACAATGAGCCATGTCTCAATTTTTTCTGTTCAGCACTTTTGGAGATATAGTGGCGCAACGTTTTGCCGTTTTTCCAAGATGGCGACCGAACCACGTGATTGATGACGTCATCATTTACATATTTTATTCCCCATGGAGAGTTCTTTACAATGAGCCATGTCTCAATTTTTTCTGTTCAGTACTTTCGGAGATATAGAGGTGCAAAGTTTTTTCAGTTTTTCCAAGATGGCGGCCGAACCACGTCACCGATGACGTCATCAATTGGGCACAGTCTATTCCAGGGCAAGACCAATAAGTGTGCAAAGTTTGGCGATTCTACGTGCAACGGTGTAGACGCAGTGCTGCAAACAGACAAACAGACAGACAAACAGACAAACAAACGAACAGATCAACATACTTGCCGGAAATTTTTTCCGGCAAGTAACAAACAAATGAAAAATCGGTCAGAGACCGAGGACTTGCCGGAATTTACTTTTTTATCGGCCATTTAGGACAAATATGGTGGCTGAACCACGTGACCGATGACGTCATCATTAACATATTTTATTCCCCATGGAGAGTTCTTCACAATGAGCCATGTCTCAATTTTTTCTGTTCAGCACTTTCGGAGATATCGAGGTGCAAAGTTTTTCCAAGATGGCGGCCGAACCACGTGACCGATGACGTCATCATTAACATATTTTATTCCCCATGGAGAGTTCTTTCCAATGAGCCATGTCTCAATTTTTTCTATTCAGCACTTTCGGAGATATGGAGGTGCAAAGTTTTTCGGATTTTCCAAGATGGCGGCAGAACCACGTGACAGATGACGTCATCATTAACATATTTTATTCCCCATGGAGAGTTCTTTACAATGAGCCATGTCTCAATTTTTTCTGTTCAGCACTTTTGGAGATATAGTGGCGCAACGTTTTGCCGTTTTTCCAAGATGGCGACCGAACCACGTGACTGATGACGTCATCATTTACATATTTTATTCCCCATGGAGAGTTCTTTACAATGAGCCATGTCTCAATTTTTTCTGTTCAGTACTTTCGGAGATATAGAGGTGCAAAGGTTTTCGGTTTTTCCAAGATGGCGGCCGAACCACGTCACCGATGACGTCATCAATTGGGCACAGTCTATTCCAGGGCAAGACCAATATGTGTGCAAAGTTTGGCGATTCCACGTGCAACGGTGTAGACGCAGTGCTGCAAACAGACAGACAGACAAACAGACAGACAGACAGACAAACGAACAGATCAACATACTTGCCGGAAAAATTTTTCCGGCAAGTAATGAAAAATCGGTCAGAGACCGAGGACTTGCCGGAATGTACTTTTTTATTGGCCATTTAGGACAAATATGGCGGCCGAACCACGAGACCGATGACGTCATCATTAACATATGTTATTCCCCATGCAGAGTTCTTTACAATGAGCCATGTCTCAATTTTTTCTATTCAGCACATTCAGAGATATGGAGGTGCAAAGTTTTTCAGTTTTTCCAAGATGGTGGCCGAACCACGTGACTGATGACGTCATCATTAACATATTTTATTCCCCATGGAGTTCTTTACAATGAGCCATGTCTCAATTTTTTCTGTTCAGCACTTTTGGAGATATAGTGGTGCAAAGTTTTGCCGTTTTTCCAAGATGGCGGCCGACCACGTGACATATGACATCATCATTAACATATTTTATTCCCCATGGAGAGTTCTTTACAATGAGCCATGTCTCAATTTTTTCTGTTCAGCACTTTTGGAGATTTCGTGGTGCAAAGTTTTGCCGTTTTTCCAAGATGGCGGCCGACCACGTGACATATGACGTCAGCATTAACATATTTTATTCCCCATGGAGAGTTCTTTACAATGAGCCATGTCTCAATTTTTTCTGTTCAGCACTTTTGGAGATATAGTGGCGCAACGTTTTGCCGTTTTTCCAAGATGGCGACCGAACCACGTGACTGATGACGTCATCATTTACATATTTTATTCCCCAGGGAGAGTTCTTTACAATGAGCCATGTCTCAATTTTTTCTGTTCAGTACTTTCGGAGATATGGAGGCGCAAAAATTTTCGGTTTTTCCAAGATGGCGGCCGAACCACGTGACTGATGACGTCATCATTATCATATTTTATTCCCCATGGAGAGTTCTTTACAATGAGCCATGTCTCAATTTTTTCTGTCAGCACTTTGAGATATCGAGGCGCAAAAATTTTCGGTTTTTCCAAGATGGCGGCCGAACCACGTGACTGATGACGTCATCATTATCATATTTTATTCCCCATGGAGAGTTCTTTACAATGAGCCATGTCTCAATTTTGTCTGTTCAATACTTTCGGAGATATAGAGGTGCAAAGTTTTTCGGTTTTTCCAAGATGGCGGCCGAACCACGTCACCGATGACGTCATCAATTGGGCACAGTCTATTCCAGGGCAAGACCAATATGTGTGCAAAGTTTGGGGATTCTACGTGCAACGGTGTAGACGCAGTGCTGCAAACAGACAGACAGACAGACAGACAGACAAACAGATGAAAAATCGGTCAGAGACTGAGGACTTGCCGGAATGTACTTTTTTATCGGCCATTTAGGACAAATATGGCGGCCGAACCATGTGATAGATGACGTGATCATTAACATATATTATTCCCCATGGAGAGTTCTTTACAAAGAGCCATGTCTCAACTTTTTCTATTCAGCACTTTTGGAGATATGGAGGTGCTACGTTTTTCGGTTTTTCCAAGATGGCGGCCGAACCACGTGACCTATGATGTCATCATTAACATATTTTATTCCCCATGGAGACTTCTTTACAATGAGCCATGTCTCAATTTTTTCTATTCAGCACTTTCAGAGATATGGAGGTGCAAAATTTTTCGGTTTTTCCAAGATGGCGGCCGAACCACGTGACATATGACGTCATAATTAACATATTTTATTCCCCATTGAGAGTTCTTTACAATGAGCCATGTCCCAATTTTTTCTGTTCAGCACATTTGGAGATATAGTGGTGCACAGTTTTGCCGTTTTTCCAAGATGGCGGCCGAACACGTGACTGATGACGTCATCATTAACATATTTTATTCCCCATGGAGAGTTCTTTACAATGAGCCATGTCTCAATTTTTTCTGTTCAGCACTTTTGGAGATATAGTGGTGCAAAGTTTTGCCGTTTTTCCAAGATGGCGGCCGACCACGTGACATATGACGTCATCATTAACATATTTTATTCCCCATGGAGAGTTCTTTACAATGAGCCATGTCTCAATTTTTTCTGTTCAGCACTTTTGGAGATATAGTGGCGCAACGTTTTGCCGTTTTTCCAAGATGGCGACCGAACCACGTGATTGATGACGTCATCATTTACATATTTTATTCCCCATGGAGAGTTCTTTACAATGAGCCATGTCTCAATTTTTTCTGTTCAGTACTTTCGGAGATATAGAGGTGCAAAGTTTTTTCAGTTTTTCCAAGATGGCGGCCGAACCACGTCACCGATGACGTCATCAATTGGGCACAGTCTATTCCAGGGCAAGACCAATAAGTGTGCAAAGTTTGGCGATTCTACGTGCAACGGTGTAGACGCAGTGCTGCAAACAGACAAACAGACAGACAAACAGACAAACAAACGAACAGATCAACATACTTGCCGGAAATTTTTTCCGGCAAGTAACAAACAAATGAAAAATCGGTCAGAGACCGAGGACTTGCCGGAATTTACTTTTTTATCGGCCATTTAGGACAAATATGGTGGCTGAACCACGTGACCGATGACGTCATCATTAACATATTTTATTCCCCATGGAGAGTTCTTCACAATGAGCCATGTCTCAATTTTTTCTGTTCAGCACTTTCGGAGATATCGAGGTGCAAAGTTTTTCCAAGATGGCGGCCGAACCACGTGACCGATGACGTCATCATTAACATATTTTATTCCCCATGGAGAGTTCTTTCCAATGAGCCATGTCTCAATTTTTTCTATTCAGCACTTTCGGAGATATGGAGGTGCAAAGTTTTTCGGATTTTCCAAGATGGCGGCAGAACCACGTGACAGATGACGTCATCATTAACATATTTTATTCCCCATGGAGAGTTCTTTACAATGAGCCATGTCTCAATTTTTTCTGTTCAGCACTTTTGGAGATATAGTGGCGCAACGTTTTGCCGTTTTTCCAAGATGGCGACCGAACCACGTGACTGATGACGTCATCATTTACATATTTTATTCCCCATGGAGAGTTCTTTACAATGAGCCATGTCTCAATTTTTTCTGTTCAGTACTTTCGGAGATATAGAGGTGCAAAGTTTTTCGGTTTTTCCAAGATGGCGGCCGAACCACGTCACCGATGACGTCATCAATTGGGCACAGTCTATTCCAGGGCAAGACCAATATGTGTGCAAAGTTTGGCGATTCCACGTGCAACGGTGTAGACGCAGTGCTGCAAACAGACAGACAGACAAACAGACAGACAGACAGACAAACGAACAGATCAACATACTTGCCGGAAAAATTTTTCCGGCAAGTAATGAAAAATCGGTCAGAGACCGAGGACTTGCCGGAATGTACTTTTTTATTGGCCATTTAGGACAAATATGGCGGCCGAACCACGAGACCGATGACGTCATCATTAACATATGTTATTCCCCATGCAGAGTTCTTTACAATGAGCCATGTCTCAATTTTTTCTATTCAGCACATTCAGAGATATGGAGGTGCAAAGTTTTTCAGTTTTTCCAAGATGGTGGCCGAACCACGTGACTGATGACGTCATCATTAACATATTTTATTCCCCATGGAGTTCTTTACAATGAGCCATGTCTCAATTTTTTCTGTTCAGCACTTTTGGAGATATAGTGGTGCAAAGTTTTGCCGTTTTTCCAAGATGGCGGCCGACCACGTGACATATGACATCATCATTAACATATTTTATTCCCCATGGAGAGTTCTTTACAATGAGCCATGTCTCAATTTTTTCTGTTCAGCACTTTTGGAGATTTCGTGGTGCAAAGTTTTGCCGTTTTTCCAAGATGGCGGCCGACCACGTGACATATGACGTCAGCATTAACATATTTTATTCCCCATGGAGAGTTCTTTACAATGAGCCATGTCTCAATTTTTTCTGTTCAGCACTTTTGGAGATATAGTGGCGCAACGTTTTGCCGTTTTTCCAAGATGGCGACCGAACCACGTGACTGATGACGTCATCATTTACATATTTTATTCCCCAGGGAGAGTTCTTTACAATGAGCCATGTCTCAATTTTTTCTGTTCAGTACTTTCGGAGATATGGAGGCGCAAAAATTTTCGGTTTTTCCAAGATGGCGGCCGAACCACGTGACTGATGACGTCATCATTATCATATTTTATTCCCCATGGAGAGTTCTTTACAATGAGCCATGTCTCAATTTTTTCTGTCAGCACTTTGAGATATCGAGGCGCAAAAATTTTCGGTTTTTCCAAGATGGCGGCCGAACCACGTGACTGATGACGTCATCATTATCATATTTTATTCCCCATGGAGAGTTCTTTACAATGAGCCATGTCTCAATTTTGTCTGTTCAATACTTTCGGAGATATAGAGGTGCAAAGTTTTTCGGTTTTTCCAAGATGGCGGCCGAACCACGTCACCGATGACGTCATCAATTGGGCACAGTCTATTCCAGGGCAAGACCAATATGTGTGCAAAGTTTGGGGATTCTACGTGCAACGGTGTAGACGCAGTGCTGCAAACAGACAGACAGACAGACAGACAGACAAACAGATGAAAAATCGGTCAGAGACTGAGGACTTGCCGGAATGTACTTTTTTATCGGCCATTTAGGACAAATATGGCGGCCGAACCATGTGATAGATGACGTGATCATTAACATATATTATTCCCCATGGAGAGTTCTTTACAAAGAGCCATGTCTCAACTTTTTCTATTCAGCACTTTTGGAGATATGGAGGTGCTACGTTTTTCGGTTTTTCCAAGATGGCGGCCGAACCACGTGACCTATGATGTCATCATTAACATATTTTATTCCCCATGGAGACTTCTTTACAATGAGCCATGTCTCAATTTTTTCTATTCAGCACTTTCAGAGATATGGAGGTGCAAAATTTTTCGGTTTTTCCAAGATGGCGGCCGAACCACGTGACATATGACGTCATAATTAACATATTTTATTCCCCATTGAGAGTTCTTTACAATGAGCCATGTCCCAATTTTTTCTGTTCAGCACATTTGGAGATATAGTGGTGCACAGTTTTGCCGTTTTTCCAAGATGGCGGCCGAACACGTGACTGATGACGTCATCATTAACATATTTTATTCCCCATGGAGAGTTCTTTACAATGAGCCATGTCTCAATTTTTTCTGTTCAGCACTTTTGGAGATATAGTGGTGCAAAGTTTTGCCGTTTTTCCAAGATGGCGGCCGACCACGTGACATATGACGTCATCATTAACATATTTTATTCCCCATGGAGAGTTCTTTACAATGAGCCATGTCTCAATTTTTTCTGTTCAGCACTTTTGGAGATATAGTGGCGCAACGTTTTGCCGTTTTTCCAAGATGGCGACCGAACCACGTGACTGATGACGTCATCATTTACATATTTTATTCCCCATGGAGAGTTCTTTACAATGAGCCATGTCTCAATTTTTTCTGTTCAGTACTTTCGGAGATATAGAGGTGCAAAGTTTTTTCAGTTTTTCCAAGATGGCGGCCGAACCACGTCACCGATGACGTCATCAATTGGGCACAGTCTATTCCAGGGCAAGACCAATAAGTGTGCAAAGTTTGGCGATTCTACGTGCAACGGTGTAGACGCAGTGCTGCAAACAGACAAACAGACAGACAAACAGACAAACAAACGAACAGATCAACATACTTGCCGGAAAATTTTTCCGGCAAGTAACAAACAAATGAAAAATCGGTCAGAGACCGAGGACTTGCCGGAATTTACTTTTTTATCGGCCATTTAGGACAAATATGGTGGCTGAACCACGTGACCGATGACGTCATCATTAACATATTTTATTCCCCATGGAGAGTTCTTCACAATGAGCCATGTCTCAATTTTTTCTGTTCAGCACTTTCGGAGATATCGAGGTGCAAAGTTTTTCCAAGATGGCGGCCGAACCACGTGACCGATGACGTCATCATTAACATATTTTATTCCCCATGGAGAGTTCTTTCCAATGAGCCATGTCTCAATTTTTTCTATTCAGCACTTTCGGAGATATGGAGGTGCAAAGTTTTTCGGATTTTCCAAGATGGCGGCAGAACCACGTGACAGATGACGTCATCATTAACATATTTTATTCCCCATGGAGAGTTCTTTACAATGAGCCATGTCTCAATTTTTTCTGTTCAGCACTTTTGGAGATATAGTGGCGCAACGTTTTGCCGTTTTTCCAAGATGGCGACCGAACCACGTGACTGATGACGTCATCATTTACATATTTTATTCCCCATGGAGAGTTCTTTACAATGAGCCATGTCTCAATTTTTTCTGTTCAGTACTTTCGGAGATATAGAGGTGCAAAGTTTTTCGGTTTTTCCAAGATGGCGGCCGAACCACGTCACCGATGACGTCATCAATTGGGCACAGTCTATTCCAGGGCAAGACCAATATGTGTGCAAAGTTTGGCGATTCCACGTGCAACGGTGTAGACGCAGTGCTGCAAACAGACAGACAGACAAACAGACAGACAGACAGACAAACGAACAGATCAACATACTTGCCGGAAAAATTTTTCCGGCAAGTAATGAAAAATCGGTCAGAGACCGAGGACTTGCCGGAATGTACTTTTTTATTGGCCATTTAGGACAAATATGGCGGCCGAACCACGAGACCGATGACGTCATCATTAACATATGTTATTCCCCATGCAGAGTTCTTTACAATGAGCCATGTCTCAATTTTTTCTATTCAGCACATTCAGAGATATGGAGGTGCAAAGTTTTTCAGTTTTTCCAAGATGGTGGCCGAACCACGTGACTGATGACGTCATCATTAACATATTTTATTCCCCATGGAGTTCTTTACAATGAGCCATGTCTCAATTTTTTCTGTTCAGCACTTTTGGAGATATAGTGGTGCAAAGTTTTGCCGTTTTTCCAAGATGGCGGCCGACCACGTGACATATGACATCATCATTAACATATTTTATTCCCCATGGAGAGTTCTTTACAATGAGCCATGTCTCAATTTTTTCTGTTCAGCACTTTTGGAGATTTCGTGGTGCAAAGTTTTGCCGTTTTTCCAAGATGGCGGCCGACCACGTGACATATGACGTCAGCATTAACATATTTTATTCCCCATGGAGAGTTCTTTACAATGAGCCATGTCTCAATTTTTTCTGTTCAGCACTTTTGGAGATATAGTGGCGCAACGTTTTGCCGTTTTTCCAAGATGGCGACCGAACCACGTGACTGATGACGTCATCATTTACATATTTTATTCCCCAGGGAGAGTTCTTTACAATGAGCCATGTCTCAATTTTTTCTGTTCAGTACTTTCGGAGATATGGAGGCGCAAAAATTTTCGGTTTTTCCAAGATGGCGGCCGAACCACGTGACTGATGACGTCATCATTATCATATTTTATTCCCCATGGAGAGTTCTTTACAATGAGCCATGTCTCAATTTTTTCTGTCAGCACTTTGAGATATCGAGGTGCAAAAATTTTCGGTTTTTCCAAGATGGCGGCCGAACCACGTGACCAATGACGTCATCATTTGGGCACAGTCTATTCCAGGGTAAGACCAATATGTGTGCAAAGTTTGGCGATTCTCCGTGCAACGGTGTAGACGCAGTGCTGCAAACAGACAGACAAACAGACAGACAGACAAACGAACAGATCAACATACTTGCCGGAATCTTTTCCGGCAAGTAACGAACAGATCAACATACTTGCCGGAAAATTTTTCCGGCAAGTAACAAACGAACAGATCAACATACTTGCCGGAATCTTTTCCAGCAAGGAACAAACCAACAGATCAACATACTTGCCAGAATCTTTTCCGGCAAGTAATGAAGTTTTGTACTTGTCGAATTACGACGTCATATTGGAGGCACTAATGACATCATCATTAACATATTTTATTCCCCATGGAGAATTCTTTACAATGAGCCATGTCTCAATTTTTTATATTCAGCACTTTCGGGGATATAGAGGTGGAAAGTTTTTCGGTTTTTCCAAGATGGCAGCCGAACCACGTGACCGATGATGTCATCATATGTTTTTTTTTCTCCACCAGTTTATGCCGTCATGTCGCTCAAGAAATTGCATCTTGATTGGATAAAGTTTTGTACTTGTCGAATTATCAAATTATGACATCATAATGGAGGCCTTGGGCCGAGAGAGTTAAAAATTGGGCATAGTCTATTCCAGGGCAAGACAAATATGTGTGTAAAGTTTGGCGATTCTATGTGCAACGATGTAGATGTAGTGCTGCGCACAGACAAACAGGCAGCCAAACAGACAAACCAACCGATCAACATACTTGCCGGAATCTTTTCCGGCAAGTAACAAACAGACAGACAAACAGACAGACAGACAGAATAACACACAAGACCAACCAATATACTTGAAATATCTTCGATTTTCACAAGTAACAGACAGATAAATGAAAAATCGGTCAGAGACCGAGGACTTGCCGGAATTTACTTTATCGGCCATTTAGGACAAATATGGCGGCCGAACCACATGGCCGATGACGTCATCATTAACATATTTTATTCACCATGGAGAGTTCTTTACAATGAGCCATGTCTCAATTTTTTCTGTTCAGGACTTTCGGAGATAGAGGTGCAAAAATTTTCGGTTTTTCCAAGATGGCGGCCGAACCACGTGACTGATGACGTCATCATTAACATATTTTATTCCCCATGGAGAGTTCTTTACAATGAGCCATGTCTCCATTTTTTCTGTTCAGGACTTTCGGAGATAGAGGTGCAAAAATTTTCGGTTTTCCCAAGATGGCGGCCGAACCACGTGACTGATGACGTCATCATTAACATATTTTATTCCCCATGGAGAGTTCTTTACAATGAGCCATGTCTCAATTTTTTCTGTTCAGGACTTTCGGAGATAGAGGTGCAAAAATTTTCGGTTTTCCCAAGATGGCGGCCGAACCACGTGACTGATGACGTCATCATTAACATATTTTATTCCCCATGGAGAGTTCTTTACAATGAGCCATGTCTCAATTTTTTCTGTTCAGCACTTTTGGAGATATAGTGGTACAAATTTTTGCCGTTTTTCCAAGATGGCGGCCGAACCACGTGACTGATGACGTCATCATTAACATATTTTATTCCCCATGGAGTTCTTTACAATGAGCCATGTCTCAATTTTTTCTGTTCAGTACTTTCAGAGATAGAGGTGCAAAGTTTTTCAGTTTTTCCAAGATGGCGGCCGAACCACGTGACCGATGACGTCATCAATTGGGCACAGTCGTTTACTGGGCAAGACCAATATGTGTGTAAAGTTTGGCGATTCTACGTGCAACGGTGTACACGTAGTGCTGCAAAAAGACAGACAGACAGACAAACAGACAGACAGACAAACAAACGAACAGATCAACATACTTGCCGGAATCTTTTCCAGCAAGGAACAAACCAACAGATCAACATACTTGCCAGAATCTTTTCCGGCAAGTAATGAAGTTTTGTACTTGTCGAATTACGACGTCATATTGGAGGCACTAATGACATCATCATTAACATATTTTATTCCCCATGGAGAATTCTTTACAATGAGCCATGTCTCAATTTTTTAGGTTCAGCACTTTTGGAGATATATTGGTGCAAATTTTTTCGGTTTTTCCAAGATGGCGCCCGAACCATGTGACTGATGACGTCGTCACCAACATCTTTTATTCCCCATGGAGAGTTCTTTACAATGAGCCATGTCTCAATTTTTTCTGTTCAGCACTTTTGGAGATATAGTGGTACAAATTTTTGCCGTTTTTCCAAGATGGCGGCCGAACCACGTGACTGATGACGTCATCATTAACATATTTTATTCCCCATGGAGTTCTTTACAATGAGCCATGTCTCAATTTTTTCTGTTCAGTACTTTCAGAGATAGAGGTGCAAAGTTTTTCAGTTTTTCCAAGATGGCGGCCGAACCACGTGACCGATGACGTCATCAATTGGGCACAGTCGTTTACTGGGCAAGACCAATATGTGTGTAAAGTTTGGCGATTCTACGTGCAACGGTGTAGACGTAGTGCTGCAAAAAGACAGACAGACAGACAAACAGACAGACAGACAAACAAACGAACAGATCAACATACTTGCCGGAATCTTTTCCAGCAAGGAACAAACCAACAGATCAACATACTTGCCAGAATCTTTTCCGGCAAGTAATGAAGTTTTGTACTTGTCGAATTACGACGTCATATTGGAGGCACTAATGACATCATCATTAACATATTTTATTCCCCATGGAGAATTCTTTACAATGAGCCAATTGAGCCATGTCTCAATTTTTTATATTCAGCACTTTCGGGGATATAGAGGTGGAAAGTTTTTCGGTTTTTCCAAGATGGCAGCCGAACCACGTGACCGATGACGTGATCAATTAGGCAGAGACTATTCCAGGGCAAGATAAATATGTGTGCAAAGTTTGGTGATTCTATGTGCAACGGTGTAGACGTAGTGCTGCGCACAGACAAACAGGCAGCCAAACAGACAAACCAACCGATCAACATACTTGCCGGAATCTTTTCCGGCAAGTAACAAACAGACAGACAAACAGACAGACAGACAGAATAACACACAAGACCAACCAATATACTTGAAATATCTTCGATTTTCACAAGTAACAAACAGACAGATAAATGAAAAATCGGTCAGAGACCGAGGACTTGCCGGAATTTACTTTATCGGCCATTTAGGACAAATATGGCGGCCGAACCACATGGCCGATGACGTCATCATTAACATATTTTATTCCCCATGGAGAGTTCTTCACAATGAGCCATGTCTCCATTTTTTCTGTTCAGCACTTTTGGAGATATAGTGGTGCAAAGTTTTTCGGTTTTCCCAAGATGGCGGCCGAACCACGTGACTGATGACGTCATCATTAACATATTTTATTCCCCATGGAGAGTTCTTTACAATGAGCCATGTCTCAATTTTTTCTGTTCAGCACTTTTGGAGATATAGTGGTGCAAAGTTTTGCCGTTTTTCCAAGATGGCGGCCGAACCACGTGACTGATGAGGTCATCATTAACATATTTTATTCTCCATGGAGAGTTCTTTACAATGAGCCATGTCTCAATTTTTTCTATTCAGCACTTTCGGAGATATGGAGGTGCAAAGTTTTTCGGTTTTTCCAAGATGGCGGCCGAACCACGTGACCGATGACGTCATCATTAACATATTGTATTCTCCATGGAGAGTTCTTTACAATGAGCCATGTCTCCATTTTTTAGGTTCAGCACTTTTGGAGATATATTGGTGCAAATTTTTTCGGTTTTTCCAAGATGGCGCCCGAACCATGTGACTGATGACGTCGTCACCAACATCTTTTATTCCCCATGGAGAGTTCTTTACAATGAGCCATGTCTCAATTTTTTCTGTTCAGCACTTTTGGAGATATAGTAGTAGTGTATATATGTTGCTTCTGGGACACTCTCATTTTCCCATTGACTTACATGTTAATTTTTCCCCTCCCTCATTGCCCCTAAACACCTCTATTTCTCTCACCCTGTTCTTTACGAACCTTCTAACCTTTTGACATGTTATCCTTATTCATTAGACCACTTAAACAATGGTCCTTCTGTGTGAACCTGTGATCCTTCTGACCTTATGGACCTTTTAACCTTTTACTCTTAATATCATCTGGTGAATCATCTTTGACCCACTCAAACAACGACCCTACAAATATTTGTTTATGTGTGGGAAATAATTTAATTCTCCTACAACTCTCCTCACCATCTAATACATTAACAAAAAATATGTTTGAGTTTGGTTCTTTATTAAGATATTTTAACTGAGCTAAGATAAAATGGTAAACCTCCCTCAATGTTCTTGTTTGAGCGCCTCCAGTGCCACATACCATTTTTAAATTAAAGTATATATTTTCCTGACAACCATCAAAGTTTTCCGTCCACTCAAAAATATTTCCATCTTTTTTACCCAATTCACCGGTATTTAAATTAATTCTCTTATTTGTTTTGTAAATTGTTTTACCAGTTGTCTTTTCAATTATACCTATTTGATATTTTTCACATTCGTTATGTTTACCATTTATATACCAAGGTTGATTACACCTCCACTCTTTAGTCTGGTTGGTACTTGGTTCTATCATTTATATAATAGTAAAAAGGCGGCGGTAGCCCGTTAAAATCCCTAACCCCCTTTTTAACTTATCACTTATATACTTATATAACCATAAGGGAGACTATCAATTCCATTTTCTAAAATAAACCTCTTATCATCAAAAGCCCCCAATGCTTTCTTATTCATCTCTTCTGAATATAATTTATGTTTATAACTTCTTATTCCATTAATCTTTCTAAACTCTTCTTTCTTTGTTCTTAAACAGTTATAATAATCCTTAAAGTTTATTGTTTCTTTAATAACATTTTTCTTTACACCTTTTAACTTCTTATCAGTCTTTTCGACGTTATTCACAATGTATTTATAAGCATAAGCCTTAGACCTCAATCCCACAAATTCACTCATAACATTTCCTCCTAATTCATCCTTGAACTTTCCAATCACCTTTTTATTTTTAGAAGAGAACAACTCACTCTCTGGACTGTAATTACTCGTGTCATAGATATTAATGTCTCTTTTCATGTCTGAATAAACATCGTTGGTATTAATTTTCAAAATAAAACTATCTGTATCCATATAAAGTAGATTAACATCATTTTGATATTTCTTCCTCAAGTTATTATAAAAGTAATCATACATTAATGACTTTGATAAATCAAGAATTGTTGTTCCAATATAAATAGGTTTGTTCATTTCAATACTCTCTTTAATCAAATGGATCGCACAAAAGTTCTCAGTAAAGACCTCAGCTCGAGTAAAACTCGGTCTATTAATTAATTTTGATGCTTGTTCCCAAGATGTTGATAGTCTGATATTTTGTCTTTTCCTCACATTCTCCATAGTCTTACCAAAGACCGCATTATTCATCAATTTATAAAAGTCTTTCTCAAAATCTGTTTTTGACTCTGTTCTTCTTTGTGTATTAAAATCAATGTACCCCTTTAACCAATGACTTTGATTGAACTTTAGAACCCTATGAATCTTCTCTACTCTTAGACCTTTTGATAAATATTGTCGCAAATTTATTTGGTGTAGAACATAATTTTTCTTGTTATATAATGTAGTAAGTAATTTTTCTGTTGATTCACCTATATCAAACGATCGTTGATAATCACTCAACCATTCTTTCTTTGGACTTTCTTTCTCACAAGCAAATGGGAGATCTTTGTGTAGGTTATGGAGTTCCTCTGGATATTTTAAATCAATTTCAAAATAATAACCAACTTTTTCTTCATCCAATTCTTTTTGTGTAGAGATACATACATCTTGTAAAACGTTTTTGTAGTCTTTTTCCTTTACCCATCTAAGTTTTCCATAAGGAAGAGCCTGAGACATTGCCCAGCCATACAGGTTGTTCGCGTCATAGTACATCAAGTAAGAACTCTCTTTCGTTGGATCATAATTTGGAAGATATTTGTTATTTGCTTTTGCGTATCTACTCGAGCAGACTTGTGAAATTCCACCTCTTTTTGCCTTTTCAATCATCAAAAGCATATCAACATCGGTTATCAAATCCAAATCTTGTTTTGTCATTTTCAACATCGCACTCCAGGCCAATCCAGGTGCTGTGTAGTAGTGAGCAGGATCCAATCCATATCCAGTGCGACAAACAGATCTAAAGGCTTCAAATACATCGGCCAACAAAAGCACATCAGTTTTGAGGTACAAATCGTGATACTCACCAAGATTCTTAATGTTATATTTTTTCCAAACATTTTGTGCGTGTACATAATCTTTATCAGATATATGACTATTATTTAATTTGTTATAGAAATTTTCTTTTAAAGGAAGTTGTGTTTCATTGAATCTCTCAAATGAGTCCATATAGTCATAGGGGTAAATTCCCTTTTGTGTTAGAAAATCTTTATCTAAAAAATACTCTGAAAGACATGGAAACTCTTTTAGATTTTGAACCAAGTTAGCCAATGGACTTGCCATGAATTTAAATGTATCAAGAAATCTGATATGAGTAATAGGAGATGTGTGAATTGTTTTTGTGAATGAAATGTATTTCTGATCCGTGTTTGGAATTGCTGAGATACTTCCAGAAGTCTTTGAGAGTTCCTTGATAAATAGATGTGTATCATAATGAGCGTTGTTATGAAGAAAGACAGGAATGAAAGAGGGGAGTTGATAATTAATATTACAACTTTGATGAGCCGGACCTCTATATTTACCAGTGAGATGACAATGGTCTCTAACCTTTAGACCTTTACCAATTTTCTCCTCACAAATATGACAGACATTGTTTTTTATAAATTCCCTTTTTTCTTTACTTGTTAAGGACATTGGTTTATTGGTTTCTCTCATTATCTTGGTTAATCGGACACAGTCTTTTTCTAGTCGTTTCACAAACTCCTCTGGGGTATTTGAGCCTCTATACATCTCTAACTTGTTATATTTATCACCAACGGATGATTTGATATAATAACAAAAACCACAAGGAGTATGTTTTTGATATTTATTTGTGTATGATTCTTTTGGATCTGGAGAAGCAGTATCAATTTTTTCTAAAATACTTTCAAAATCAGCATATATAACAAATGGATGTTTTATTGTTTTCTTTTCATCTTTGAATGTGATCTTTGAGTCTTTTTTAGGCATGTTGATTACCGTTGATTTATGTTCACCACAATAATTTGAATGTTTATCTAATCTTTCTTGTGTATGGAAGAAGTTAAGACAACGCATACAAATATATATTTTATTTGTTCTTTTACATACTTGTGGTTTTATTAATTTTGTAATATCTTTGATGTATGTATAATGTGAATTTTCATCTGAATTAAAATATAGAAGATTAATATGAGTTTGTTTACAACTGTCAGAAAGCTTTAAAACCTGAATGTTGTTTGTTTCGGTTAGACCATAAACATTAACTGATAAATTATTCAACTTTTCAAATTTAGGAATATCATTTAAAGTCATCGGAAACTTTAGATCTTTCGTATTTAATGTATTCTCATATTTTTTATAATGAGATACTCTTTCATCATGAAAATGTGGAGGATGTAAGTGTGCTAGAATAGACCAGAGAAAACATTTATTGTCTTTATTTTTGATATTGATGACTGCTTTTCTATTTTTGATAACACTGGGTAAATCAATGTAAGAAGAAGCTTTTAGAGGATCTGATTTAAGAATATGAATGTCTATGTAAATAATTTTTCCTATATTGAATCCACTTCCTACGATTGAATTATCCACATCTTGCTCTTGTTTAATAAGTTCATCATAGACTCCTGATGTTTTAAAATCTTGATATGAAGATATAAAGTGTGGCTCAGTTCTCATGTATGGTGTATCTATAACTCCTTCGTCCTTTGTCATTTCTAATTTTACTCCCATATAAAATTTAAGTGGTTTCATTTCTTTTAGTGTTTTTTCAATCAACGTTTGAACAGCAGGTTTAACTATTTCTACAGCATCAACTATAGACTCTGGTTCAGGAGGTTTGAAGTTAAAGACTCTTATTTTAATATGTCCTTTGAATGCACCATCAGAGTTTTTAATAGTAAACAATTTTGACAAGTGTTTGTTAGTTTTAAGATGGGCTTTAAACCCCTTCTTGAGGATGGTTGTTTTACAGACCTTACAATGTTTTGTTTTAGGTGGAAGAGGGGAAAGTTTGTTAAGAATGTTGTATGTATGTTTTGCGGTGAGAATATGTTGTTTATAATATTTTACTTCCTTCTCGCAAGTATCACAATAAACCATATTTATAGCGTGAGAAAACGTGGTGTTTTATATATATCACTGTGCTTAAAATAAAACACTTTTGAGCTTTACAGCTCCGTTTTATATATATCGCTGTGCTTAAAATAAAACACTTTTGAGCTTTACAGCTCCGTTTTATATATATCACTGTGCTTAAACTAAAACACTTTTTCACTCAGAATCATCTAAGTCATAACTATCACATGAATACTCAGAATCATACTCAGAGTCATCAATAAAGCTACTCTCATAACTATCATTTGAGCACAAACTATTAGTATCATAACTATCATCTGTGTTCAATGAAATACTATCATCACCATCGTCCGAGTTCAATGAAATACTATCATCACTATCGTCCGAGTTCAATGAAATAGTAAAATCTTCACTGCTGTAATGACTCATATTTAATTAGCAGAAAAAACCTTTCCATCTATACCAATATACTTTCTTTCATTAACGGATTCAATCTCTACATTTTTAATATCAAAAGTTATCTTTAAATAATCTCTAACTATCATAGAACGAAATGACATTTCACCAGAAATATTAACATCATTCATTTTACTTAGATCTACACCCTTTGGATTATTAAAGTAAATACAAATTTCTCCACGAGTATTGTTGATGGTCTTATCATTCTTTTTCAAAGTATCGTGGTCAATCACTTTTTCAAGCTTTGAATAAATTGCCAGGAGTAGAGGAGAAACTTTTGTTAGATTTACTTTAATGGATGTCTTTCCAGGTATAGTTAGAGCTCTTCCTTTAAATGAAATAGAGGGGCTCATGTTATTTTCCATAACTGGTTTTACCCAAAAATTTCCATATTTATCTTTGTTCAATTTAACATCTTTGACATATTTTTCTATATCTTTCACTGAAGTAGAGATTGAGTGAAATTTGTCTTTTGTGCTTTGAAACATTGTATTTATTAATGAATAAACTTGCGTTTAGTTTAAGTAAAAATTTACCATATAAATATGATAAGTTCTGAAGGATATTTAGAATTTCCAGACTCTCCATATGATAAATTAGAGAATTGTCCGGCTTGTGATAGAATAGGGCTTAATAATGAGGGTTCATATAAACAATGTATTTTCTGTGATTTAATTTTAATTAATGATAATAAAAAATATAAAAATATATATAACTCTTTTAAATTAGAACCAAAAATGAATTACTTTACAAGATTAATAAGAGAGATGAATGTTAAGTATTGTGATGATAATACACCATTTCTTTCAAGGGAAGAGACTATTTGTATTGAGGAAATGTATAAGGGTTTAATGATATTTATTATTCAAAATAATTTTAATGGAAATGTTAATACAAGATACTATATAAATAAAATAATGAATTATTTTGAAATTAAACCCGAACTCAGGATAAAATATAGAGTTTCTAAAATAGCTCAAAAAAAGTTAGATGACTTGTTTTCCAAATATATAAATGAATGATTTTTTACCCGTTTGGGAAAATAAGATAAAATTTAATAACCATAAAAACATTCCAAATTCATTGAGATGTCTAATAGTTGGTTCAAGCGGATGTGGAAAAACCTGTTTACTTTTAAAGATGCTCCTTGGTCCTAATTTTTTAGATTATGATAATTTAATAATTTTTACAAAGTCTAGTTTTCAACCCGAGTATCAACTACTCTCACAGGGTTTTAATGCAGGTCTTAAAAAGGAAGACATTATCGGTTTATTTAAACTTCAAAACAAACTAAATGATTATAATATTGAAGATATAATACAATTATTTTGTGATACACAGAAATCAAAATCGAAACCAAAACCCATAACTTGTATTCTCAGTGATAATACGGATGATATACCTTCACCTCAAGATTTAGATAAATCAAAAAAGAACCTCGTCATCTTTGATGATTGTGTTAATGAGAGAAACCAAACAGTAATGGACAGCTACTATACAAGAGGGAGACATTCTTCTTGTAATTGTATTTATCTTAGTCAGTCATATTTTCAACTCCCTCGACGCTCAATAAGAAACAATGCCAATACTTTTATTTTATTTAAGTTAAATTCAATAGATGTAAATAATTTTTGGAGAGATAATTGCTCTACGTTATGTAGTAAAAAAGAATTTGAAAATTATATGAAACACACGATTGGAAAATATAAATATATTGTTGTGAAACAAGATGAGATATTAAAGGATGTATTTTTATTTTAAACATAATTACATATATAAATGACAACAATTATTATTATTAACCTTGTGGGTAAATCTGCTTCTGGAAAGAACTTTCATAAATCTAAACTCTTGAATAGTAAAAATGAAAAGATTGTAAGTTTTTTTAAAAAACACCCTATGATTCGTTTTGTGAGTACTACAACCAGAGCAAAGCGACCAGGAGAAGTAGAAGGGAAAGATTATTACTACATTTCAATGGAGGAACATATGCGATTGAGGAACGAAGGTCAAATATTTGAGGAGGTCTCTCTTGGTTCTACAAAATATTCACATTGTAAGAGTGAGTTAAATAAAGTAAAATCTAATGGTCTTGGGATTTTAGAAACTAATCCTGAAGGAATGAGACAAATTATTATTAAACAATTGTGTGGTGATGGAGTTAAGATTTTATCATTCGGTTTTGATATCGATGAGGAGACTCAACGCAAATGTATGAAAAGCAGAGATACAAGTATTAGTGAAGAAGAAATAACAACTCGTATTAATACCAATAAAGAATTTGATGAAATATTTAAAGAAAAAGATTTATTTCAACACATTTACTATAATGATGAAGAAAAGGAAAATTTTCCCATTGACCTTTACAATTCATTAAATGATATTTTTCAATAAATAAATACAGAAAATGAATACCGAAGAAAGAGAAAGAAAGTTTAAGGAACATCAACAATTAGTTTCAAAAGTTGTTAAACAACAGGAAGAGATAAAGAAGAAACGGGGACAGAAACTAACTGGTGAAGAAGCCTTTGAAAGAAAACAAGAGAAATTCTTTAAACCACTTTTGAAAACTCAACACTCACCTACAGTTCCCACGGTAGAATTTACTCCGAAAAAACTTCAAATGCTCAAAGATTTTAGTCAGATAACAAAACAAGAACTTGGTGAATTAGAATATGATGACGAGGGATTATTTCGGAAACTTGAGCAGGTAAATCAACCCCCTAATTATGTTGTGGAAGCTCTTCAAAACAATGAATATTCGGCGGGTTCAAAAACCAGAGCAGGTCTCATTCCAACAGAAGAACCAGCAGTGTTTCATCTTGTGGAAGAAAAGGTATTGATATTTAATGATGAATTGATGTTCTTGAGTTCTACTCAACCAAATGTTAAATTAACTCCAAGATTAATGTTTCTTCTAACAAACCCCGGATTCAGCGGTTCAAAATATTTTGAGGAACCACTTGATATGGAAAGAGAGGAAGATAGGGTATATATTGAGTTGTTAAATGCACTTGATTATGGAGTTTCTGTTGCTGGTAAAAGTAAGAAGAATGAGAAGGAGAAACATATTATTGATGCTTTAAGTAAGCTTGGTTCGGGTGTTAGTTTTCTTCCAAATGACCCATCACAATTAGTTAATAGGCTATTATTGTTGTTAGGTAGTAAGAAGGCTGGAAACAACAATTGTTTTAATGAATCCTCAGCCATTTTAGATCAGTTGATGAATATGAAAATAATTAATAAATGTCAATACAAAGATATTTTATTAGATATTAAATAAGATGAGAAGCACAATTCTTAGTTTTAATTTCACAACGAGCGATTACACAGCTTCATTCCCTTACCCACTACAACTTGACCCCCTTACCTCATATGAGGCATCTTTATTGTCGATGGAAACTTATAATACCTTGTTTAATATCACAGAGAAAAACAACAAGTTTAGTTATAATCCAGGAAGTGGATATAAAACTATAACCGTTTCACCTGGAGCTTACGAGATTTCTCAAATATCTTCAGAAGTCTCTCGCCTTATGAAAGAAAAAGGTGATGAACCAAAAAATATTGTAATAGATATTCAAAAACACACTTCAAAATCAACTATTAAACTTAAAAATAATTATAAAGTTGATTTCACGATTGAAAATTCGTTTAGAGAGCTATTGGGTTTCTCTTCAAAAAAGATTGAAAATAACGGGACGTTTTACAGTGATAATGTTATCCAAATATCCTCCGGTATAAATTCAGTATTAATTCATTGTGATTTGATTGATGGTGCTTATAACGATGGAATAAGAACAAATACAATATTTTCATTCAGTGCATACTCAACCCCGATTGGTTATAAATTTAATATGGAACCAAAAAATCTTGTCTATTTACCTGTGTCAGGAAAAACCATATACAGAGTAAATTTTAGGATAACCGACCAAGATAATCGTATGATATCCTTTAATGATGAAATTATATCCATCAGAATTCATCTACGTGAAGTTTTTCAATAAATAAATAATGGTTATTGTGAGAAAACACGAGTTGGGAAAATATAAAATAATTACAGGGGAGGGCATGTTCCTTTCACCAGACTATACAAGGTATGTGGGTAGAGGATACTATAAACCTAAGAGACAACGAGGTGTAGGTCATCAATTTCGAAATAAAGGAGATGGGATAATTGATACTCTAATGGGTATTGGTTCAACTATCCTTAAACATAAAGACCTAATTGGTTCAACTGCTTCTGCCGTGGGCTCCGTTGCGGGTGCTATAAAGAGTATAAAAGATGCTCAAAAGGAGTCTCATAAATTACAAGCAATCAAAGAAATAAAAAAAGGTAAAACTCAACTATCTTCACAAGAACGACAAAAAATCATTAAAATACTTGGGTCAGGGTTTCAACAATTTTAATGCTATATAAATACAAGTATGGAAGCGATTGATAGTATCTATGATTTGGATGATACGATTATCATTTCAAACTCCACTAAAAAGGAAGATTATTTTAAGGTAAATGCTATAACAGGAACAGACTGGAATACAAACGGAACAAAAAGTTTTGAAATAAATAATCAACAAACTTACTTGAATATAGCTGATAGTTTCTTGCTGTGTAAATTTAAATTCACTAAGGCTGCGAATAATACTAATGCTACACTCGTAAATGATTTCTTCTGGAAAATGTTTGACAGTGTCCGCCTGTATATTGGAACACAAGAGGTTGAAGCGGTTGATTATGTCTCTGCTACATCTGAAATGATGAAATTTACACTATATTCGTTTAGTGATAGAATGGGTAAGGGAGCTGTTGAAGGTTTTATTCCTGATATGTCAACGGGTACAAACGCAGACCCTGGTTATAGTCAAAGGAAGTCAATGTATAATGATGACGCAAAAGCTGAGAATAGTTTTACCGTAGCAGTACCTCTGAAAGGTATATTTGGATTTTGTGATTATGATAAAGTTTTGTATGGGCTTAAAATTAGATTTCAACTACAAAGGAATGATAATGTAAATAGATTGCTTTTTGGGGATGAAAATGCTTTTGGAGAAAATAATAAATTTGTTATTAATGATTTGTGTTGGTATATCAGTGA
This sequence comes from Myxine glutinosa, assembly GCF_964187855.1. Lineage (NCBI taxonomy): Eukaryota > Metazoa > Chordata > Myxini > Myxiniformes > Myxinidae > Myxine > Myxine glutinosa. Next base: position 444,259,624 of record NC_136261.1, on the reverse strand, counting down.
ATATACTCCTAATCTTAAAATGGAAGAGATGTTAAATAGAAGACTTAACTCAAAGACCCCGCTAAATGTATCATACCTTAAAAGAAGATGTCAACACGTTAAACTGGAACACACTACCTACACTTGGAATTTGGGTGTTCTTCAAGGAAAGCCACGATACCTCTGGCTCATTTTTAAAAAACCAGATGGAGAGGACGGTACTAATAAGAATAATGCCCTGAGTGATAATGCTAAGGTGAAACAACTTCGGGTTTCTCTTGATGGCACATTTTATCCGCGAGATAGATTGGAAATTGATTGGGAAAAAAATGATTATGCGGAAGCCTACAAGTCCTACCAAAAGGTGTGTGAAAGTAATGGTAATAATGATCCTATTTTGGATATGGTTGCGTTTCAAAAACTTTATACAATCTACGCAATTGACCTGAGTTCTCAAAAGGAAACTATAAAGTCTAATCGAGTGGATACTTCTCTATACATTGAAAGAGGGGAGAGTGAAGAGGTTAATGCATATTGTTTGCTTTTGGAGGAAACAGAATTACAGATTAATACAGATAATGGTGTTATGATTAATATCACATAGGTTTTTTCTCATAAATAAATGGTTGGGGTATATGTTAATCAAATCAATCTTAATAAATTAACATCTTGTATTCAAAATCAAAAGCCTTGTTTTATTAATGTTAATACAATTCAAAGAAAAGGAGCTGTAAGAATTGATGTTTTACTCACACACACACAAGTAAAAACACTAAATGATGTTGGATCACTTAAAATTAAAATGACGAAACCTATGTTAAAGAAATATTCAATAGACGAGTCAAGAGGAGGATTTCTCCCGTTTCTAATTCCTTTATTTGCTGGTTTAAGTGCGGCGGGAGCATTGACTGGTGGTATTTCAGCAGCGGTAAAAACTGCTAACGAAAGGAAGGCACAACTAAAAGCTCAAAAAGAATTGGAAAGACATAACAAGGAGTTGGAGAAACAAATTAGTGGAAGTGGTGTAATTGTAGATTTTGCTCAAAAACTTGAAAGTCTACCTGATAAAGCTAGATTGTTGGTTGGAGATATGCTTTCCTCTATCGCTCAAGCGGGTGTTAAACTAACTAAACGGGGTAATGGATTGTATCTTTCTCATAAATAAATGGATAAATGGTTTAAACAATTTGGAAAGAATACAACGTCAAATATAGAACTAGCTAAGTATTGTAAAACACTAAAAATTGATAATGTGGTTATTTGTATGAGAGATGAATTAATACATATAAATAAGAATACAAAGAATATTATTATGAATTTAGACACACAGAATGGTTCTCATTGGGTTTGTATTCATAATAGTCAGGATAAATATTATTTTGATAGTTATGGTATGCCACCACCTGTTGAAGTAATACAATTCTTACAGAATGGTGTTTATCAAACATTTCAAGTTCAAGAAATTAATTCTAAATGTTGTGGTCAATTATGTTTATATGTATTATTTCAACTCAACAATAATGAAAATTTTTATGATATCATTTTTAATCTAATATAAATGACTTATGTTGGAAAAGATGGTTCTATCTTTGGAAAATCTTCTCAGGATATTGATTTATCAAATTATTATACAAAGGCACAGGCTGAACGACAAAAATATAGTGTAAGTAAAAATATTAATATGAAGAATACTTATAAATTAATCAATTATCCAAACCCTACAGATGCGAATGACTTAATTAGATTTAGTGATTTATCACAATATATATTTTTAAAGAAAACAGCACGTTTTGTTAAACAAGTAAAATTTACAACCACAACACCTGGTTATACTGACCATACACCTTTCCTCATTGAATTTAACTACCTGCTTACAATTGAATTTTATAAAGAAGGACATATAGTTAATATGCGAATTAATAAATGGGGGTATGATATGCCTGATTTAGGGTATAATTGGTCTTTTTCAATAAACATAGAAGACCTACATGATTTAAATCAGTCTCGTAAAGAAGAATATTATCCACTTGGTGAAGATAAGGATTTATGTGGAAGTACAATTAGTAAACAACAAATACGTGATTTTAAGAAAAGAAAAATATATGATAGTATAGCGATGGTTCACATGACAAAGAAGGATGGTAATGAGATAAGGATAGAAAGCCGAGGAATACAAACCGATTTGGTAGTGGGAAGATGGGGTGGTATTACCTGTCATAATATTAATCTCACATATATTTCTGATACATAAATGACAGGAAGAAGACTACAAGAGAATTATAATTTTTGTATTCAAGGATACCTACAAGAAAAGGGTGCTCGGTATTACATACCTTATGATTTGGAGCATATACATGGGAATTTTGTCATAAAAAACTGGCCTTATACTGATATTGTTAAACCCACAAATAGAGACTTGTTTAAAGTATTAAATAAAAATGAACTTCTCAAAGTTATGAAATATAAAACTCTTTTAGAAATCGTCAACAAATCTTATTGGTATCCTATTATGAGAAAAATAATTATAGATACAAGAATATCTCAAAATCCAGATGAGTATATGTATAATATTCTTTGGGGTTTAAACTCAAGGGTAGCAAGGGATGAGGAAGGAGTTGAAGAAGAGAAGGAGGAAAGAGAGAAAAGAGAGAAGAAGGAAAGGGAGAGGGAGGAGAAGGAGGAGAGGGAGAAAAAGGAGGAGGAGAGGGAGAAAAAGGAGAAGGAGGAAGGAGAGAAAAGGGAGAAGGAGGAAAGAGAGAAAAAGAAGAAGGAGGAGAGGGAGAAAAAGGAGAAGGAGGAGAGGGAGGAAAGGGAGCAAAGAGAGAGGGAGGAAAAATATAAAAAGATGGAAATCAGTGAGATTCGTAAAAGATTGAGTGTATTACAGCAAATAAATCAATCTCAACGCACCGAAGAGGAAATTAAAGAATTAACAACTCTTATGAAGATAATGGTTTCAAAAATAACAACGTCAATGTCTTCAATTTCAGGGAGGAGATTTAAACGAGAAAGTGGTGAAGAAGAAGAAGGAAAAGATTATGTGATTGATGATGTTGGTGTCATTGACTTTAGTTAGTTTTTATTTGTAAATAAATGGAGGAGAGAGTGAAGGCATTCCTTAGGATTCTTTATGTTTTAAAAATAAAGATTGAAATGTATATGTTGAAAACCAAAAAGGTTTTGATACTCTGTCGGAATTTTTCTGATAAATAAATATGAGTTATTGTCTCAAATGTAAAAAGAAAACTAAATCTAAAAATATCTCTTATGTTAAAGCTAAAAATAATAGAGTTTATCAAAAAGGAATATGTCAAGTATGTGGCTCTAAAAAGTGCCAATTCATCTCTCCTAAAAGAGGAGGAGACATACAAAAGTTTCTGTCAGGAAGTAAATTTACAACAACTGGAATTCCAGGGGAATTACACCTTCCAGGGTATTCTTTCTGTGGTCCAGGAACAAACTTGGATAAAAGATTAGATGAGGCTGACAATCCTAAACCTTGGTCTAAACCTACAAATAGGGTTGACGAAGTGTGTATGAAGCATGATATTGCTTATGGGAAAACCACTACGTTGATTGAAAAACATAAAGCCGACAGTGAAATGTTGTATAATTTGTCTTTGATACAAAATCCAACGTTGAGAGAGAAAGTTGATAGGTTTATTGTGAGAAATTTGATAAATGCTAAATTGAAACTTGGTCTTGGTTATTCCTCAAAAAACTATTAGGCTCTAATGATGTCATCAAGACTGAGGAGCTTTTGGCTGAAGAATTACACAAACCTATAATCACAAAGTTTAAAAGAAGGAAGGTTTATTCTAAATACACCGACCACATATGGTCCGCTGATTTAATTGAATTGAATAATGACAGGGGATACAGGTATGCTTTAACCGTTATTGATTTGAGGAGTAGATTTGCCTGGGTTGTCCCTTTAAAAAATAAAAGGGGTGATACTTTAATGTTAGCCTTTAAGCGAATATTTGATCGGGATAAAAGGAAACCAAAGAAGTTATGGACTGATGAGGGAACAGGGTTCTATAACAAAATATTCATGAAATTTCTTAAGGGGAAGGGTATTAAATTATACAGCACCTTTAATGAAGGAAAGGCAGTTGTTATTGAGCGTTTTAATCGTACTTTAAAAGAGAAATTATATAAAAAATTCACACAACTCGGTTCTCAAAAATGGGTGTATTTAATTCAGGATATTGTAGATAATTACAATAATACAGTTCATTCATCAACAAAATCAAAACCATCAGAAACATTTACAAAATTAGAATATGAAAAGGAGATTAATTTGAGAAAGCCCAAGTTTAAAGTTGGTGATATTGTAAGAATATACAAATGGAAAAGCCATTTTGAGAAAGGTTATACAAAGAGATGGACTAATGAATTATTTAAAATCGTTGATGTAATGGATACAGTCCCTTGGACCTACAAATTATATGATTTAAATGGAGAAGAAATCTTGGGTTCATTTTACTCACAAGAATTACAAAAAACACAAGTAAGCAGCTAATACCCTTGAAAATAATAAATAAATAAATAAAATGTAATGGGGATACGTTTTTAAATCTGTGAACCCCAAACACAGAATCCCACAACTTTTTAGTTGGGGCTTAACTTTTGTGTGTGTATAATGGGGATACGTTTTTAAATCTGTGAACCCCAAACACAGAATCCCACAACTTTTTAGTTGGGGCTTAACTTTTGTGTGTGTATAATGGGGATACGTTTTTAAATCTGTGAACCCCAAACACAGAATCCCACAACTTTTCAGTTGGGGCTTAACTTTTGTGTGTGTATAATGGGGATACGTTTTTAAATCTGTGAACCCCAAACACAGAATCCCACAACTTTTCAGTTGGGGCTTAACTTTTGAGTGTGTATAATGGGGATACGTTTTTAAATCTGTGAACCCCAAACACAGAATCCCACAACTTTTCAGTTGGGGCTTAACTTTTGTGTGTGTATAATGGGGATACGTTTTTAAATCTGTGAACCCCAAACACAGAATCCCTCAACTTTCCAGTTGGGGCTTAACTTTTGTGTATGTGTGAGTGAGTCATAATAATATACAAACCCTAACCCAACCCCATCCCTAACCCAAACCCATCCCTAACCCAAACCCATCCCTAACCCAAAACCATCCCTAACCCAAACCCATCCCTAACCCAACCCCATCCCTAACCCAACCCATTCCTAACCCAACCCCATCCCTAACCCAACCCAATCCCTAACCCAACCCCATCCCTAACCCAACCCCATCCCTAACCCAACCCCATCCCTAACCCAACCCCATCCCTAACCCTCACATTCAAAATCCCAACCCTTACCCAACCCCATCCCTAACCCAACCCCAACCCATCCCTAACCCTCACATTCAAAATCCCAACCCTAACCCAATCCCATCCCTAACCCAACCCCAACCCTCACATTCAAAATCCCAACCCTAACCCAACCCCATCCCTAACCCAACCCCAACCCTAACCCTCACATTCAAAATCCCAACCCTAACCCAACCCCATCCCTAACCCAACCCCATCCCTAACCCTCACATTCAAAATCCCACCCAAACCCTAACATAATCTTTTTTTTCTTCTTTTAAAAAAATATGTATTTCATTTTTTTTTTTTTTCCTCTTCTTCCAATTCTGTCTTTCAAGGCTTTCAAGTTTGAAGAAGTAGAAATGGGAAGAAAGAATTTTCCAGCATTTTCTTCCTCGAACTTTCTTGATATTGCTTAAATCAAGCGTCATTAAACAAAGAACATTGTTCATTGCTTTAGAATCCAAAGAGTCTCCAAGATGGACCCCACAGGTAGAGTCTCCAAAATAAAACCAACTTTCCAAGTTCCCAAGGTATAACCACATTCCTGTTGAGCCTCCAAGATAGGTATCACATTCCGAGTCATCAAAACAAAACCCCCCTTCCGAGTCTCCAAAAATATAACCATCTTTCCAAGTCCCCAAGGTAGAACCACAATTTTCAGAAATATTTGGGGTTTCCGTGATAAGTCTCACATAGTATAACTGCGGACCATCAGGGAAAACTTCCCTTTCCCAATTTTTTAGGGTTTCTATGATGTGTCTCACATAGTATAACTGCGGACCATCAGGGAGAACTCTCCTTGCCCAATTTTTTAGGGTTTCTATGATGTGTCTCACATAGTATAACTGCGGACCATCAGGGAGAACTCTCCTTGCCCAATTTTTTAGGGTTTCTATGATGTGTCTCACATAGTATAACTGCGGACCATCAGGGAGAATTCCCATTTCACAATTTTTTAGGGTTTCTATGATGTGTCTCACATAGTATAACTGCGGACCATCAGGGAGAACTCCCCTTTCCCAATTTTCAGAAATTTGTGGGTCTCCAATGTATGACTTGTATTCTGGCTCATCAAGGTAGAACTTGTTCAGTGGGTTTTGTTTTGATAACTCACAACAAGTATCATCATGGTAAAACTCTTTTTCAGGATTTTGTGGATCTCCAAGGTATAACTCTTTGGCTGGGTCATCAAGGTAGAACTCGTTCTGGGGGTCTTGGTTGTTCAAAATGTCTTCAAACAAAAAAATAACTTCATCCCAAGTTGTGTTAAAAGCAGAATTTTCATTTCGTATCTCAGATACAATTTCCTGTGAAAGAAAATAACAATGTATTAATTTAATACAATATTTTTATTTGTATAAATCAAGCTCTATGAATATTAAAATAAACTTTGTTAACTCTTACATGAGTCTCATCTAAAAAAAAAAAAAAAAAAAAAAATTAAATAAATAAATAAATAAGTAAACAAACTTACCTCCATTGATAAGAGGTTCGAGTCCAGTTCATCAATCTGAAGGTTGAGTTCTACACAGGTAGTAGGACTCCAAGGAATAGCAAAGTTATCCCATTCCATTTCGGCATAGGAGTCCATTCTCAAGTGAAGCAGAAAGCGTGTTTGAAAAAGCCTGTGTGGTCGGTGCCTTTTATAAGAAGGGCTGGGTGTGTGTCATTTCCTGTGGAAATTCCCTGGGCGTGTCTTAACTGGAAATGATGTGATGGAAATTCCCTGAAAATGATGTAATGTATTACCTGGAAATGATACAATGCTGAAGAGTTTATAAAGTGGGTGGGACTTAGCAAAAGTGGGCGGAGCTTAGCAAAAGTGGGCGGGGCATAGCAAAAAGTGGGCGTGGTTTAACAAAAAGTGGGTGGGGCTTAGTAAAAGGTGGGCGTGGCTTACCAAAAAGTGGGCGGGGTTTACCAAAAAGTGGACGGAGCTTAACAAAAGGTGGGCAGAGCCTACCAAAAAGTGTGTGGCACTGGAGGCGCTCAAACAAGAACATTGAGGGAGGTTTACCATTTTATCTTAGCTCAGTTAAAATATCTTAATAAAGAACCAAACTCAAACATATTTTTTGTTAATGTATTAGATGGTGAGGAGAGTTGTAGGAGAATTAAATTATTTCCCACACATAAACAAATATTTGTAGGGTCGTTGTTTGAGTGGGTCAAAGATGATTCACCAGATGATATTAAGAGTAAAAGGTTAAAAGGTCCATAAGGTCAGAAGGATCACAGGTTCACACAGAAGGACCATTGTTTAAGTGGTCTAATGAATAAGGATAACATGTCAAAAGGTTAGAAGGTTCGTAAAGAACAGGGTGAGAGAAATAGAGGTGTTTAGGGGCAATGAGGGAGGGGAAAAATTAACATGTAAGTCAATGGGAAAATGAGAGTGTCCCAGAAGCAACATATATACACTACTTATAGTGGTACAAATTTTTGCCGTTTTTCCAAGATGGCGGCCGAACCACGTGACTGATGACGTCATCAATTGGGCACAGTCGTTTACTGGGCAAGACCAATATGTGTGTAAAGTTTGGCGATTCTACGTGCAATGGTGTAGACGTAGTGCTGCAAAAAGACAGACAGACAGACAAACAGACAGACAGACAAACAAACGAACAGATCAACATACTTGCCGGAATCTTTTCCAGCAAGGAACAAACCAACAGATCAACATACTTGCCAGAATCTTTTCCGGCAAGTAATGAAGTTTTGTACTTGTCGAATTACGACGTCATATTGGAGGCACTAATGACATCATCATTAACATATTTTATTCCCCATGGAGAATTCTTTACAATGAGCCATGTCTCAATTTTTTATATTCAGCACTTTCGGGGATATAGAGGTGGAAAGTTTTTCGGTTTTTCCAAGATGGCAGCCGAACCACGTGACCGATGATGTCATCATATGTTTTTTTTTCTCCACCAGTTTATGCCGTCATGTCGCTCAAGAAATTGCATCTTGATTGGATAAAGTTTTGTACTTGTCGAATTATCAAATTATGACGTCATAATGGAGGCCTTGGGCCGAGAGAGTTAAAAATTGGGCATAGTCTATTCCAGGGCAAGACAAATATGTGTGTAAAGTTTGGCGATTCTATGTGCAACGATGTAGATGTAGTGCTGCGCACAGACAAACAGGCAGCCAAACAGACAAACCAACCGATCAACATACTTGCCGGAATCTTTTCCGGCAAGTAACAAACAGACAGACAAACAGACAGACAGACAGAATAACACACAAGACCAACCAATATACTTGAAATATCTTCGATTTTCACAAGTAACAAACAGACAGATAAATGAAAAATCGGTCAGAGACCGAGGACTTGCCGGAATTTACTTTATCGGCCATTTAGGACAAATATGGCGGCCGAACCACATGGCCGATGACGTCATCATTAACATATTTTATTCCCCATGGAGAGTTCTTTACAATGAGCCATGTCTCAATTTTTTCTGTTCAGCACTTTTGGAGATATAGTGGCGCAACGTTTTGCCGTTTTTCCAAGATGGCGGCCGAACCACGTGACTGATGACGTCATCATTAACATATTTTATTCCACATGGGGAGTTCTTCACAATGAGCCATGTCTCCATTTTTTCTGTTCAGCACTTTTGGAGATATAGTGGTGCAAAGTTTTTCGGTTTTCCCAAGATGGCGGCCGAACCACGTGACTGATGACGTCATCATTAACATATTTTATTCCCCATGGAGAGTTCTTTACAATGAGCCATGTCTCAATTTTTTCTGTTCAGGACTTTCGGAGATATGGAGGTGCAAAGTTTTTCGGTTTTTCCAAGATGGCGGCCGAACCACCTGACCGATGACGTCATCATTAACATATTTTATTCCCCATGGAGAGTTCTTTACAATGAGCCATGTCTCAATTTTTTCTGTTCAGCACTTTTGGAGATATAGTGGTGCAAAGTTTTGCCGTTTTTCCAAGATGGCGGCCGAACCACGTGACTGATGAGGTCATCATTAACATATTTTATTCCCCATGGAGAGTTCTTTACAAAGAGCCATGTCTCAATTTTTTCTATTCAGCACTTTCGGAGATATGGAGGTGCAAAGTTTTTCGGTTTTTCCAAGATGGCGGCCGAACCACGTGACCGATGACGTCATCATTAACATATTGTATTCTCCATGGAGAGTTCTTTACAATGAGCCATGTCGCCATTTTTTAGGTTCAGCACTTTTGGAGATATATTGGTGCAAATTTTTTCGGTTTTCCCAAGATGGCGGCCGAACCACGTGACTGATGACGTCATCATTAACATATTTTATTCCCCATGGAGAGTTCTTTACAATGAGCCATGTCTCAATTTTTTCTGTTCAGGACTTTCGGAGATATGGAGGTGCAAAAATTTCGGTTTTTCTAAGATGGCGGCCGAACCACGTGACCGATGACGTCATCATTAACATATTTTATTCCCCATGGAGTTCTTTACAATGAGCCATGTCTCAATTTTTTCTGTTCAGCACTGAGATATAGAGGTGCAAATTTTTTCGGTTTTTCCAAGATGGCGGCCGAACCACGTGACCGATGACGTCATCAATTGGGCACAATATATTAGAGCGCAAGACAAATACGTGTGCAAAGTTTGGTGATTCTACGTGCAACAGTGTAGACGTAGTGCTGCAAACAGACAAACAGACAAATGAAAAATCGGTCAGAGACCGAGGACTTGCCGGAATGTACTTTTTTATCGGCCATTTAGGACAAATATGGCGGCCGAACCACGTGATAGATGACGTCATCATTAACATATTTTATTCCCCATGGAGAGTTCTTTACAATGAGCCATGCCTCAATTTTTTCTATTCAGGACTTTTGGAGATGTGGAGGTGCAGAGTTTTTCGGTTTTTCCAAGATGGCGGCCGAACCACGTGACATATGACATCATCATTAACAAATTTTATTCCCCATGGAGTTCTTTACAATGAGCCATGTCTCAATTTTTTCTGTTCAGTACTTTCAGAGATAGAGGTGCAAAGTTTTTCAGTTTTTCCAAGATGGCGGCCGAACCACGTGACCGATGACGTCATCAATTGGGCACAGTCGTTTACTGGGCAAGACCAATATGTGTGTAAAGTTTGGCGATTCTACGTGCAACGGTGTAGATGTAGTGCTGCAAAAAGACAGACAGACAGACAAACAGACAGACAGACAAACAAACGAACAGATCAACATACTTGCCGGAATCTTTTCCAGCAAGGAACAAACCAACAGATCAACATACTTGCCAGAATCTTTTCCGGCAAGTAATGAAGTTTTGTACTTGTCGAATTACGACGTCATATTGGAGGCACTAATGACATCATCATTAACATATTTTATTCCCCATGGAGAATTCTTTACAATGAGCCATGTCTCAATTTTTTATATTCAGCACTTTCGGGGATATAGAGGTGGAAAGTTTTTCGGTTTTTCCAAGATGGCAGCCGAACCACGTGACCGATGATGTCATCATATGTTTTTTTTTCTCCACCAGTTTATGCCGTCATGTCGCTCAAGAAATTGCATCTTGATTGGATAAAGTTTTGTACTTGTCGAATTATCAAATTATGACATCATAATGGAGGCCTTGGGCCGAGAGAGTTAAAAATTGGGCATAGTCTATTCCAGGGCAAGACAAATATGTGTGTAAAGTTTGGCGATTCTATGTGCAACGATGTAGATGTAGTGCTGCGCACAGACAAACAGGCAGCCAAACAGACAAACCAACCGATCAACATACTTGCCGGAATCTTTTCCGGCAAGTAACAAACAGACAGACAAACAGACAGACAGACAGAATAACACACAAGACCAACCAATATACTTGAAATATCTTCGATTTTCACAAGTAACAGACAGATAAATGAAAAATCGGTCAGAGACCGAGGACTTGCCGGAATTTACTTTATCGGCCATTTAGGACAAATATGGCGGCCGAACCACATGGCCGATGACGTCATCATTAACATATTTTATTCCCCATGGAGAGTTCTTTACAATGAGCCATGTCTCAATTTTTTCTGTTCAGGACTTTCGGAGATAGAGGTGCAAAAATTTTCGGTTTTTCCAAGATGGCGGCCGAACCACGTGACTGATGACGTCATCATTAACATATTTTATTCCCCATGGAGAGTTCTTTACAATGAGCCATGTCTCCATTTTTTCTGTTCAGGACTTTCGGAGATAGAGGTGCAAAAATTTTCGGTTTTCCCAAGATGGCGGCCGAACCACGTGACTGATGACGTCATCATTAACATATTTTATTCCCCATGGAGAGTTCTTTACAATGAGCCATGTCTCAATTTTTTCTGTTCAGGACTTTCGGAGATAGAGGTGCAAAAATTTTCGGTTTTTCCAAGATGGCGGCCGAACCACGTGACTGATGACGTCATCATTAACATATTTTATTCCCCATGGAGAGTTCTTTACAATGAGCCATGTCTCAATTTTTTCTGTTCAGGACTTTCGGAGATATGGAGGTGCAAAGTTTTTCGGTTTTTCCAAGATGGCGGCCGAACCACCTGACCGATGACGTCATCATTAACATATTTTATTCCCCATGGAGAGTTCTTTACAATGAGCCATGTCTCAATTTTTTCTGTTCAGCACTTTTGGAGATATAGTGGTGCAAAGTTTTGCCGTTTTTCCAAGATGGCGGCCGAACCACGTGACTGATGAGGTCATCATTAACATATTTTATTCCCCATGGAGAGTTCTTTACAATGAGCCATGTCTCAATTTTTTCTATTCAGCACTTTCGGAGATATGGAGGTGCAAAGTTTTTCGGTTTTTCCAAGATGGCGGCCGAACCACGTGACCGATGACGTCATCATTAACATATTGTATTCTCCATGGAGAGTTCTTTACAATGAGCCATGTCGCCATTTTTTAGGTTCAGCACTTTTGGAGATATATTGGTGCAAATTTTTTCGGTTTTCCCAAGATGGCGGCCGAACCACGTGACTGATGACGTCATCATTAACATATTTTATTCCCCATGGAGAGTTCTTTACAATGAGCCATGTCTCAATTTTTTCTGTTCAGGACTTTCGGAGATATGGAGGTGCAAAAAATTTCGGTTTTTCTAAGATGGCGGCCGAACCACGTGACCGATGACGTCATCATTAACATATTTTATTCCCCATGGAGTTCTTTACAATGAGCCATGTCTCAATTTTTTCTGTTCAGCACTGAGATATAGAGGTGCAAATTTTTTCGGTTTTTCCAAGATGGCGGCCGAACCACGTGACCGATGACGTCATCATTTGGGCACAGTATATTAGAGCGCAAGACAAATACGTCTGCAAAGTTTGGTGATTCTACGTGCAACAGTGTAGACGTAGTGCTGCAAACAGACAAGCAGACAAATGAAAAATCGGTCAGAGACCGAGGACTTGCCGGAATGTACTTTTTTATCGGCCATTTAGGACAAATATGGCGGCCGAACCACGTGATAGATGACGTCATCATTAACATATTTTATTCCCCATGGAGAGTTCTTTACAATGAGCCATGCCTCAATTTTTTCTATTCAGGACTTTTGGAGATGTGGAGGTGCAGAGTTTTTCGGTTTTTCCAAGATGGCGGCCGAACCACGTGACTGATGAGGTCATCATTAACATATTTTATTCCCCATGGAGAGTTCTTTACAATGAGCCATGTCTCAATTTTTTCTATTCAGCACTTTCGGAGATATGGAGGTGCAAAGTTTTTCGGTTTTTCCAAGATGGCGGCCGAACCACGTGACCGATGACGTCATCATTAACATATTGTATTCTCCATGGAGAGTTCTTTACAATGAGCCATGTCGCCATTTTTTAGGTTCAGCACTTTTGGAGATATATTGGTGCAAATTTTTTCGGTTTTCCCAAGATGGCGGCCGAACCACGTGACTGATGACGTCATCATTAACATATTTTATTCCCCATGGAGAGTTCTTTACAATGAGCCATGTCTCAATTTTTTCTGTTCAGGACTTTCGGAGATATGGAGGTGCAAAAATTTCGGTTTTTCTAAGATGGCGGCCGAACCACGTGACCGATGACGTCATCATTAACATATTTTATTCCCCATGGAGTTCTTTACAATGAGCCATGTCTCAATTTTTTCTGTTCAGCACTGAGATATAGAGGTGCAAATTTTTTCGGTTTTTCCAAGATGGCGGCCGAACCACGTGACCGATGACGTCATCATTTGGGCACAATATATTAGAGCGCAAGACAAATACGTGTGCAAAGTTTGGTGATTCTACGTGCAACAGTGTAGACGTAGTGCTGCAAACAGACAAACAGACAAATGAAAAATCGGTCAGAGACCGAGGACTTGCCGGAATGTACTTTTTTATCGGCCATTTAGGACAAATATGGCGGCCGAACCACGTGATAGATGACGTCATCATTAACATATTTTATTCCCCATGGAGAGTTCTTTACAATGAGCCATGCCTCAATTTTTTCTATTCAGGACTTTTGGAGATGTGGAGGTGCAGAGTTTTTCGGTTTTTCCAAGATGGCGGCCGAACCACGTGACATATGACATCATCATTAACAAATTTTATTCCCCATGGAGTTCTTTACAATGAGCCATGTCTCAATTTTTTCTGTTCAGTACTTTCAGAGATAGAGGTGCAAAGTTTTTCAGTTTTTCCAAGATGGCGGCCGAACCACGTGACCGATGACGTCATCAATTGGGCACAGTCGTTTACTGGGCAAGACCAATATGTGTGTAAAGTTTGGCGATTCTACGTGCAACGGTGTAGACGTAGTGCTGCAAAAAGACAGACAGACAGACAAACAGACAGACAGACAAACAAACGAACAGATCAACATACTTGCCGGAATCTTTTCCAGCAAGGAACAAACCAACAGATCAACATACTTGCCAGAATCTTTTCCGGCAAGTAATGAAGTTTTGTACTTGTCGAATTACGACGTCATATTGGAGGCACTAATGACATCATCATTAACATATTTTATTCCCCATGGAGAATTCTTTACAATGAGCCATGTCTCAATTTTTTATATTCAGCACTTTCGGGGATATAGAGGTGGAAAGTTTTTCGGTTTTTCCAAGATGGCAGCCGAACCACGTGACCGATGATGTCATCATATGTTTTTTTTTCTCCACCAGTTTATGCCGTCATGTCGCTCAAGAAATTGCATCTTGATTGGATAAAGTTTTGTACTTGTCGAATTATCAAATTATGACATCATAATGGAGGCCTTGGGCCGAGAGAGTTAAAAATTGGGCATAGTCTATTCCAGGGCAAGACAAATATGTGTGTAAAGTTTGGCGATTCTATGTGCAACGATGTAGATGTAGTGCTGCGCACAGACAAACAGGCAGCCAAACAGACAAACCAACCGATCAACATACTTGCCGGAATCTTTTCCGGCAAGTAACAAACAGACAGACAAACAGACAGACAGACAGAATAACACACAAGACCAACCAATATACTTGAAATATCTTCGATTTTCACAAGTAACAGACAGATAAATGAAAAATCGGTCAGAGACCGAGGACTTGCCGGAATTTACTTTATCGGCCATTTAGGACAAATATGGCGGCCGAACCACATGGCCGATGACGTCATCATTAACATATTTTATTCCCCATGGAGAGTTCTTTACAATGAGCCATGTCTCAATTTTTTCTGTTCAGGACTTTCGGAGATAGAGGTGCAAAAATTTTCGGTTTTTCCAAGATGGCGGCCGAACCACGTGACTGATGACGTCATCATTAACATATTTTATTCCCCATGGAGAGTTCTTTACAATGAGCCATGTCTCCATTTTTTCTGTTCAGGACTTTCGGAGATAGAGGTGCAAAAATTTTCGGTTTTCCCAAGATGGCGGCCGAACCACGTGACTGATGACGTCATCATTAACATATTTTATTCCCCATGGAGAGTTCTTTACAATGAGCCATGTCTCAATTTTTTCTGTTCAGCACTTTTGGAGATATAGTGGTGCAAAGTTTTGCCGTTTTTCCAAGATGGCGGCCGAACCACGTGACTGATGAGGTCATCATTAACATATTTTATTCCCCATGGAGAGTTCTTTACAATGAGCCATGTCTCAATTTTTTCTATTCAGCACTTTCGGAGATATGGAGGTGCAAAGTTTTTCGGTTTTTCCAAGATGGCGGCCGAACCACGTGACCGATGACGTCATCATTAACATATTGTATTCTCCATGGAGAGTTCTTTACAATGAGCCATGTCGCCATTTTTTAGGTTCAGCACTTTTGGAGATATATTGGTGCAAATTTTTTCGGTTTTCCCAAGATGGCGGCCGAACCACGTGACTGATGACGTCATCATTAACATATTTTATTCCCCATGGAGAGTTCTTTACAATGAGCCATGTCTCAATTTTTTCTGTTCAGGACTTTCGGAGATATGGAGGTGCAAAAATTTCGGTTTTTCTAAGATGGCGGCCGAACCACGTGACCGATGACGTCATCATTAACATATTTTATTCCCCATGGAGTTCTTTACAATGAGCCATGTCTCAATTTTTTCTGTTCAGCACTGAGATATAGAGGTGCAAATTTTTTCGGTTTTTCCAAGATGGCGGCCGAACCACGTGACCGATGACGTCATCATTTGGGCACAATATATTAGAGCGCAAGACAAATACGTGTGCAAAGTTTGGTGATTCTACGTGCAACAGTGTAGACGTAGTGCTGCAAACAGACAAACAGACAAATGAAAAATCGGTCAGAGACCGAGGACTTGCCGGAATGTACTTTTTTATCGGCCATTTAGGACAAATATGGCGGCCGAACCACGTGATAGATGACGTCATCATTAACATATTTTATTCCCCATGGAGAGTTCTTTACAATGAGCCATGCCTCAATTTTTTCTATTCAGGACTTTTGGAGATGTGGAGGTGCAGAGTTTTTCGGTTTTTCCAAGATGGCGGCCGAACCACGTGACATATGACATCATCATTAACAAATTTTATTCCCCATGGAGTTCTTTACAATGAGCCATGTCTCAATTTTTTCTGTTCAGTACTTTCAGAGATAGAGGTGCAAAGTTTTTCAGTTTTTCCAAGATGGCGGCCGAACCACGTGACCGATGACGTCATCAATTGGGCACAGTCGTTTACTGGGCAAGACCAATATGTGTGTAAAGTTTGGCGATTCTACGTGCAACGGTGTAGACGTAGTGCTGCAAAAAGACAGACAGACAGACAAACAGACAGACAGACAAACAAACGAACAGATCAACATACTTGCCGGAATCTTTTCCAGCAAGGAACAAACCAACAGATCAACATACTTGCCAGAATCTTTTCCGGCAAGTAATGAAGTTTTGTACTTGTCGAATTACGACGTCATATTGGAGGCACTAATGACATCATCATTAACATATTTTATTCCCCATGGATAATTCTTTACAATGAGCCATGTCTCAATTTTTTATATTCAGCACTTTCGGGGATATAGAGGTGGAAAGTTTTTCGGTTTTTCCAAGATGGCAGCCGAACCACGTGACCGATGATGTCATCATATGTTTTTTTTTCTCCACCAGTTTATGCCGTCATGTCGCTCAAGAAATTGCATCTTGATTGGATAAAGTTTTGTACTTGTCGAATTATCAAATTATGACATCATAATGGAGGCCTTGGGCCGAGAGAGTTAAAAATTGGGCATAGTCTATTCCAGGGCAAGACAAATATGTGTGTAAAGTTTGGCGATTCTATGTGCAACGATGTAGATGTAGTGCTGCGCACAGACAAACAGGCAGCCAAACAGACAAACCAACCGATCAACATACTTGCCGGAATCTTTTCCGGCAAGTAACAAACAGACAGACAAACAGACAGACAGACAGAATAACACACAAGACCAACCAATATACTTGAAATATCTTCGATTTTCACAAGTAACAGACAGATAAATGAAAAATCGGTCAGAGACCGAGGACTTGCCGGAATTTACTTTATCGGCCATTTAGGACAAATATGGCGGCCGAACCACATGGCCGATGACGTCATCATTAACATATTTTATTCCCCATGGAGAGTTCTTTACAATGAGCCATGTCTCAATTTTTTCTGTTCAGGACTTTCGGAGATAGAGGTGCAAAAATTTTCGGTTTTTCCAAGATGGCGGCCGAACCACGTGACTGATGACGTCATCATTAACATATTTTATTCCCCATGGAGAGTTCTTTACAATGAGCCATGTCTCCATTTTTTCTGTTCAGGACTTTCGGAGATAGAGGTGCAAAAATTTTCGGTTTTCCCAAGATGGCGGCCGAACCACGTGACTGATGACGTCATCATTAACATATTTTATTCCCCATGGAGAGTTCTTTACAATGAGCCATGTCTCAATTTTTTCTGTTCAGGACTTTCGGAGATAGAGGTGCAAAAATTTTCGGTTTTTCCAAGATGGCGGCCGAACCACGTGACTGATGACGTCATCATTAACATATTTTATTCCCCATGGAGAGTTCTTTACAATGAGCCATGTCTCAATTTTTTCTGTTCAGGACTTTCGGAGATATGGAGGTGCAAAGTTTTTCGGTTTTTCCAAGATGGCGGCCGAACCACCTGACCGATGACGTCATCATTAACATATTTTATTCCCCATGGAGAGTTCTTTACAATGAGCCATGTCTCAATTTTTTCTGTTCAGCACTTTTGGAGATATAGTGGTGCAAAGTTTTGCCGTTTTTCCAAGATGGCGGCCGAACCACGTGACTGATGAGGTCATCATTAACATATTTTATTCCCCATGGAGAGTTCTTTACAATGAGCCATGTCTCAATTTTTTCTATTCAGCACTTTCGGAGATATGGAGGTGCAAAGTTTTTCGGTTTTTCCAAGATGGCGGCCGAACCACGTGACCGATGACGTCATCATTAACATATTGTATTCTCCATGGAGAGTTCTTTACAATGAGCCATGTCGCCATTTTTTAGGTTCAGCACTTTTGGAGATATATTGGTGCAAATTTTTTCGGTTTTCCCAAGATGGCGGCCGAACCACGTGACTGATGACGTCATCATTAACATATTTTATTCCCCATGGAGAGTTCTTTACAATGAGCCATGTCTCAATTTTTTCTGTTCAGGACTTTCGGAGATATGGAGGTGCAAAAAATTTCGGTTTTTCTAAGATGGCGGCCGAACCACGTGACCGATGACGTCATCATTAACATATTTTATTCCCCATGGAGTTCTTTACAATGAGCCATGTCTCAATTTTTTCTGTTCAGCACTGAGATATAGAGGTGCAAATTTTTTCGGTTTTTCCAAGATGGCGGCCGAACCACGTGACCGATGACGTCATCATTTGGGCACAGTATATTAGAGCGCAAGACAAATACGTCTGCAAAGTTTGGTGATTCTACGTGCAACAGTGTAGACGTAGTGCTGCAAACAGACAAGCAGACAAATGAAAAATCGGTCAGAGACCGAGGACTTGCCGGAATGTACTTTTTTATCGGCCATTTAGGACAAATATGGCGGCCGAACCACGTGATAGATGACGTCATCATTAACATATTTTATTCCCCATGGAGAGTTCTTTACAATGAGCCATGCCTCAATTTTTTCTATTCAGGACTTTTGGAGATGTGGAGGTGCAGAGTTTTTCGGTTTTTCCAAGATGGCGGCCGAACCACGTGACTGATGAGGTCATCATTAACATATTTTATTCCCCATGGAGAGTTCTTTACAATGAGCCATGTCTCAATTTTTTCTATTCAGCACTTTCGGAGATATGGAGGTGCAAAGTTTTTCGGTTTTTCCAAGATGGCGGCCGAACCACGTGACCGATGACGTCATCATTAACATATTGTATTCTCCATGGAGAGTTCTTTACAATGAGCCATGTCGCCATTTTTTAGGTTCAGCACTTTTGGAGATATATTGGTGCAAATTTTTTCGGTTTTCCCAAGATGGCGGCCGAACCACGTGACTGATGACGTCATCATTAACATATTTTATTCCCCATGGAGAGTTCTTTACAATGAGCCATGTCTCAATTTTTTCTGTTCAGGACTTTCGGAGATATGGAGGTGCAAAAATTTCGGTTTTTCTAAGATGGCGGCCGAACCACGTGACCGATGACGTCATCATTAACATATTTTATTCCCCATGGAGTTCTTTACAATGAGCCATGTCTCAATTTTTTCTGTTCAGCACTGAGATATAGAGGTGCAAATTTTTTCGGTTTTTCCAAGATGGCGGCCGAACCACGTGACCGATGACGTCATCATTTGGGCACAATATATTAGAGCGCAAGACAAATACGTGTGCAAAGTTTGGTGATTCTACGTGCAACAGTGTAGACGTAGTGCTGCAAACAGACAAACAGACAAATGAAAAATCGGTCAGAGAACGAGGACTTGCCGGAATGTACTTTTTTATCGGCCATTTAGGACAAATATGGCGGCCGAACCACGTGATAGATGACGTCATCATTAACATATTTTATTCCCCATGGAGAGTTCTTTACAATGAGCCATGCCTCAATTTTTTCTATTCAGGACTTTTGGAGATGTGGAGGTGCAGAGTTTTTCGGTTTTTCCAAGATGGCGGCCGAACCACGTGACATATGACATCATCATTAACAAATTTTATTCCCCATGGAGTTCTTTACAATGAGCCATGTCTCAATTTTTTCTGTTCAGTACTTTCAGAGATAGAGGTGCAAAGTTTTTCAGTTTTTCCAAGATGGCGGCCGAACCACGTGACCGATGACGTCATCAATTGGGCACAGTCGTTTACTGGGCAAGACCAATATGTGTGTAAAGTTTGGCGATTCTACGTGCAACGGTGTAGACGTAGTGCTGCAAAAAGACAGACAGACAGACAAACAGACAGACAGACAAACAAACGAACAGATCAACATACTTGCCGGAATCTTTTCCAGCAAGGAACAAACCAACAGATCAACATACTTGCCAGAATCTTTTCCGGCAAGTAATGAAGTTTTGTACTTGTCGAATTACGACGTCATATTGGAGGCACTAATGACATCATCATTAACATATTTTATTCCCCATGGAGAATTCTTTACAATGAGCCATGTCTCAATTTTTTATATTCAGCACTTTCGGGGATATAGAGGTGGAAAGTTTTTCGGTTTTTCCAAGATGGCAGCCGAACCACGTGACCGATGATGTCATCATATGTTTTTTTTTCTCCACCAGTTTATGCCGTCATGTCGCTCAAGAAATTGCATCTTGATTGGATAAAGTTTTGTACTTGTCGAATTATCAAATTATGACATCATAATGGAGGCCTTGGGCCGAGAGAGTTAAAAATTGGGCATAGTCTATTCCAGGGCAAGACAAATATGTGTGTAAAGTTTGGCGATTCTATGTGCAACGATGTAGATGTAGTGCTGCGCACAGACAAACAGGCAGCCAAACAGACAAACCAACCGATCAACATACTTGCCGGAATCTTTTCCGGCAAGTAACAAACAGACAGACAAACAGACAGACAGACAGAATAACACACAAGACCAACCAATATACTTGAAATATCTTCGATTTTCACAAGTAACAGACAGATAAATGAAAAATCGGTCAGAGACCGAGGACTTGCCGGAATTTACTTTATCGGCCATTTAGGACAAATATGGCGGCCGAACCACATGGCCGATGACGTCATCATTAACATATTTTATTCCCCATGGAGAGTTCTTTACAATGAGCCATGTCTCAATTTTTTCTGTTCAGGACTTTCGGAGATAGAGGTGCAAAAATTTTCGGTTTTTCCAAGATGGCGGCCGAACCACGTGACTGATGACGTCATCATTAACATATTTTATTCCCCATGGAGAGTTCTTTACAATGAGCCATGTCTCCATTTTTTCTGTTCAGGACTTTCGGAGATAGAGGTGCAAAAATTTTCGGTTTTCCCAAGATGGCGGCCGAACCACGTGACTGATGACGTCATCATTAACATATTTTATTCCCCATGGAGAGTTCTTTACAATGAGCCATGTCTCAATTTTTTCTGTTCAGGACTTTCGGAGATAGAGGTGCAAAAATTTTCGGTTTTTCCAAGATGGCGGCCGAACCACGTGACTGATGACGTCATCATTAACATATTTTATTCCCCATGGAGAGTTCTTTACAATGAGCCATGTCTCAATTTTTTCTGTTCAGGACTTTCGGAGATATGGAGGTGCAAAGTTTTTCGGTTTTTCCAAGATGGCGGCCGAACCACCTGACCGATGACGTCATCATTAACATATTTTATTCCCCATGGAGAGTTCTTTACAATGAGCCATGTCTCAATTTTTTCTGTTCAGCACTTTTGGAGATATAGTGGTGCAAAGTTTTGCCGTTTTTCCAAGATGGCGGCCGAACCACGTGACTGATGAGGTCATCATTAACATATTTTATTCCCCATGGAGAGTTCTTTACAATGAGCCATGTCTCAATTTTTTCTATTCAGCACTTTCGGAGATATGGAGGTGCAAAGTTTTTCGGTTTTTCCAAGATGGCGGCCGAACCACGTGACCGAAGACGTCATCATTAACATATTGTATTCTCCATGGAGAGTTCTTTACAATGAGCCATGTCGCCATTTTTTAGGTTCAGCACTTTTGGAGATATATTGGTGCAAATTTTTTCGGTTTTCCCAAGATGGCGGCCGAACCACGTGACTGATGACGTCATCATTAACATATTTTATTCCCCATGGAGAGTTCTTTACAATGAGCCATGTCTCAATTTTTTCTGTTCAGGACTTTCGGAGATATGGAGGTGCAAAAAATTTCGGTTTTTCTAAGATGGCGGCCGAACCACGTGACCGATGACGTCATCATTAACATATTTTATTCCCCATGGAGTTCTTTACAATGAGCCATGTCTCAATTTTTTCTGTTCAGCACTGAGATATAGAGGTGCAAATTTTTTCGGTTTTTCCAAGATGGCGGCCGAACCACGTGACCGATGACGTCATCATTTGGGCACAGTATATTAGAGCGCAAGACAAATACGTCTGCAAAGTTTGGTGATTCTACGTGCAACAGTGTAGACGTAGTGCTGCAAACAGACAAGCAGACAAATGAAAAATCGGTCAGAGACCGAGGACTTGCCGGAATGTACTTTTTTATCGGCCATTTAGGACAAATATGGCGACCGAACCACGTGATAGATGACGTCATCATTAACATATTTTATTCCCCATGGAGAGTTCTTTACAATGAGCCATGCCTCAATTTTTTCTATTCAGGACTTTTGGAGATGTGGAGGTGCAGAGTTTTTCGGTTTTTCCAAGATGGCGGCCGAACCACGTGACATATGACATCATCATTAACAAATTTTATTCCCCATGGAGAGTTCTTTACAATGAGCCATGTCTCAATTTTTTCTGTTCAGCACTTTTGGAGATATAGTGGTGCAAAGTTTTGCCGTTTTTCCAAGATGGCGGCCGACCACGTGACATATGACATCATCATTAACATATTTTATTCCCCATGGAGTTCTTTACAATGAGCCATGTCTCAATTTTTTCTGTTCAGCACTTTTGGAGATATAGTGGTGCAAAGTTTTGCCGTTTTTCCAAGATGGCGGCCGACCACGTGACTGATGACATCATCATTAACATATTGTATTCCCCATGGAGAGTGCTTTCCAATGAGCCATGTCTCAATTTTTTCTGTTCAGCACTTTTGGAGATATAGTGGTGCAAAGTTTTGCCGTTTTTCCAAGATGGCGGCCGACCACGTGACATATGACATCATCATTAACATATTTTATTCCCCATGGAGTTCTTTCCAATGAGCCATGTCTCAATTTTTTCTGTTCAGCACTTTTGGAGATATAGTGGTGCAAAGTTTTGCCGTTTTTCCAAGATGGCGGCCGACCACGTGACTGATGACATCATCATTAACATATTGTATTCCCCATGGAGAGTGCTTTCCAATGAGCCATGTCTCAATTTTTTCTGTTCAGCACTTTTGGAGATATAGTGGTGCAAAATTTTGCCGTTTTTCCAAGATGGCGGCCGACCACGTGACTGATGACATCATCATTAACATATTTTATTCCCCATGGAGAGTTCTTTCCAATGAGCCATGTCTCAATTTTTTCTGTTCAGCACTTTTGGAGATATAGTGGTGCAAAGTTTTGCCGTTTTTCCAAGATGGCGGCCGACCACGTGACATATGACATCATCATTAACATATTTTATTCCCCATGGAGTTCTTTACAATGAGCCATGTCTCAATTTTTTCTGTTCAGCACTTTTGGAGATATAGTGGTGCAAAGTTTTGCCGTTTTTCCAAGATGGCGGCCGACCACGTGACTGATGACATCATCATTAACATATTGTATTCCCCATGGAGAGTGCTTTCCAATGAGCCATGTCTCAATTTTTTCTGTTCAGCACTTTTGGAGATATAGTGGTGCAAAGTTTTGCCGTTTTTCCAAGATGGCGGCCGACCACGTGACTGATGACATCATCATTAACATATTGTATTCCCCATGGAGAGTGCTTTCCAATGAGCCATGTCTCAATTTTTTCTGTTCAGCACTTTTGGAGATATAGTGGTGCAAAGTTTTGCCGTTTTTCCAAGATGGCGGCCGACCACGTGACTGATGACGTCATCATTAACATATTTTATTCCCCATGGATAGTTCTTTACAATGAGCCATGTCTCAATTTTTCCTGTGCAGCACTTTCGGAGATATGGAGGTGCAAAGTTTTTCGGTTTTTCCAAGATGGCGGCCGAACCACCTGACCGATGACGTCATCATTAACATATTTTATTCCCCATGGAGAGTTCTTTACAATGAGCCATGTCTCAATTTTTTCCATTCTGAACTTTTGGAGATATAGTGGTGCAAAGTTTTTGCCGTTTTTCCAAGATGGCGGCCGACCACGTGACTGATGACATCATCATTAACATATTGTATTCCCCATGGAGAGTGCTTTCCAATGAGCCATGTCTCAATTTTTTCTGTTCAGCACTTTTGGAGATATAGTGGTGCAAAGTTTTGCCGTTTTTCCAAGATGGCGGCCGACCACGTGACTGATGACGTCATCATTAACATATTTTATTCCCCATGGATAGTTCTTTACAATGAGCCATGTCTCAATTTTTCCTGTGCAGCACTTTCGGAGATATGGAGGTGCAAAGTTTTGCCGTTTTTCCAAGATGGCGGCCGACCACGTGACATATGACATCATCATTAACATATTTTATTCCCCATGGAGAGTGCTTTCCAATGAGCCATGTCTCAATTTTTTCTGTTCAGCACTTTTGGAGATATAGTGGTGCAAAGTTTTGCCGTTTTTCCAAGATGGCGGCCGACCACGTGACATATGACGTCATCATTAACATATTTTATTCCCCATGGAGAGTTCTTTCCAATGAGCCATGTCTCAATTTTTTCTGTTCAGCACTTTTGGAGATATAGTGGCGCAACGTTTTGCCGTTTTTCCAAGATGGCGACCGAACCACGTGACTGATGACGTCATCATTTACATATTTTATTCCCCATGGAGAGTTCTTTACAATGAGCCATGTCGCAATTTTTTCTGTTCAGTACTTTCGGAGATATAGAGGTGCAAAACATTTTCGGTTTTTCCAAGATGGCCGCCGAACCACGTGACTGATTACGTCATCATTAACATATTTTATTCCCCATGGACAGTTCTTTACAATGAGCCATGTCTCAATTTTTTCTATTCAGCACTTTCGGAGATATGGAGGTGCAAATTTTTTCCAAGATGGCGGCCGAACCACGTGACCGATGACGTCATCATTTGGGCACAGTATATTAGAGGGCAAGTCAAATAAGTGTGCAAAGTTTGGCTATTCTACGTATAGAAAGATTCTACATATAGAAAGTTTTCCGGTTTTTCCAAGATGGCGGCCGAACCACGTGACCAATGACGTCATCATTAAGATATTTTATTCCCCATGGAGAGTTCTTTACAATGAGCCATGTCTCAATTTTTTCTGTTCAGTACTTTTGGAGATATAGTGGTGCAATTTTTTTGCCGTTTTTCCAAGATGGCGGCCGAATCACGTGACCTATGATGTCATCATTAACATATTTCATTCCCCATGGAGAGTTCTTTACAATGAGCCATGTCTCAATTTTTTCTGTTCAGTACTTTTGGAGATATGGAGGTGCAAATTTTTTCGGTTTTTCCAAGATGGCGGCCGAACCACGTGACTGATGACGTCATCATTAACATGTTTTATTCCCCATGGAGAGTTCTTCACAATGAGCCATGTCTCAATTTTTTCTGTTCAGCACTTTGAGATATCGAGGTGCAATTTTTTTCGGTTTTTCCAAAATGGCGGCCGAACCACGTGACCGATGACGTCATCATTTGGGCACAGTATATTAGAGGGCAAGACCAATATGTGTGCCAAATTTGGCGATTCTACGTGCAACGGTGTAGACGTAGTGCTGCAAACAGACAAACAGACAGACAGACAGACAGACAAATGAAAAATCGGTCAGAGACCGAGGACTTGCCGGAATGTACTTTTTTATCGGCCATTTAGAACAAATATGGCGGCCGAACTATGTGATACATGACGTCATCATTAACATATTTTATTCCCCATGGAGAGTTCTTTACAATGAGCCATACCTCAATTTTTTCTGTTCAGGACTTTTGGAGATGTGGAGGTGCAGAGTTTTTCGGTTTTTCCAAGATGGCGGCCGAACCACGTGACCGATGACGTCATCATTAACATATTTTATTCCACATGGAAAGTTCTTTACAATGAGCCATGGCTCAATTTTTTCTGTTCAACACTTTTGGAGGTATAGTGGTGCAACGCTTTTCAGTTTTTCCAAGATGGCGGCCGAACCACGTGTCTGATGACGTCATCATTAACATGTTTTATTCCCCATGGAGAGTTCTTCACAATGAGCCATGTCTCAATTTTTTCTGTTCAGCACTTTGAGATATCGAGGTGCAAAGTTTTTGCCGTTTTTCCAAGATGGCGGCCGACCACGTGACTGATGACATCATCATTAACATATTGTATTCCCCATGGATAGTTCTTTACAATGAGCCATGTCTCAATTTTTCCTGTGCAGCACTTTCGGAGATATGGAGGTGCAAAGTTTTTCGGTTTTTCCAAGATGGCGGCCGAACCACCTGACCGATGACGTCATCATTAACATATTTTATTCCCCATGGAGAGTTCTTTACAATGAGCCATGTCTCAATTTTTTCCATTCTGAACTTTTGGAGATATAGTGGTGCAAAGTTTTTGCCGTTTTTCCAAGATGGCGGCCGACCACGTGACTGATGACATCATCATTAACATATTGTATTCCCCATGGAGAGTGCTTTCCAATGAGCCATGTCTCAATTTTTTCTGTTCAGCACTTTTGGAGATATAGTGGTGCAAAGTTTTGCCGTTTTTCCAAGATGGCGGCCGACCACGTGACTGATGACGTCATCATTAACATATTTTATTCCCCATGGATAGTTCTTTACAATGAGCCATGTCTCAATTTTTCCTGTGCAGCACTTTCGGAGATATGGAGGTGCAAAGTTTTGCCGTTTTTCCAAGATGGCGGCCGACCACGTGACATATGACATCATCATTAACATATTTTATTCCCCATGGAGAGTGCTTTCCAATGAGCCATGTCTCAATTTTTTCTGTTCAGCACTTTTGGAGATATAGTGGTGCAAAGTTTTGCCGTTTTTCCAAGATGGCGGCCGACCACGTGACATATGACGTCATCATTAACATATTTTATTCCCCATGGAGAGTTCTTTCCAATGAGCCATGTCTCAATTTTTTCTGTTCAGCACTTTTGGAGATATAGTGGCGCAACGTTTTGCCGTTTTTCCAAGATGGCGACCGAACCACGTGACTGATGACGTCATCATTTACATATTTTATTCCCCATGGAGAGTTCTTTACAATGAGCCATGCCTCAATTTTTTCTATTCAGGACTTTTGGAGATGTGGAGGTGCAGAGTTTTTCGGTTTTTCCAAGATGGCGGCCGAACCACGTGACATATGACATCATCATTAACAAATTTTATTCCCCATGGAGTTCTTTACAATGAGCCATGTCTCAATTTTTTCTGTTCAGTACTTTCAGAGATAGAGGTGCAAAGTTTTTCAGTTTTTCCAAGATGGCGGCCGAACCACGTGACCGATGACGTCATCAATTGGGCACAGTCGTTTACTGGGCAAGACCAATATGTGTGTAAAGTTTGGCGATTCTACGTGCAACGGTGTAGACGTAGTGCTGCAAAAAGACAGACAGACAGACAAACAGACAGACAGACAAACAAACGAACAGATCAACATACTTGCCGGAATCTTTTCCAGCAAGGAACAAACCAACAGATCAACATACTTGCCAGAATCTTTTCCGGCAAGTAATGAAGTTTTGTACTTGTCGAATTACGACGTCATATTGGAGGCACTAATGACATCATCATTAACATATTTTATTCCCCATGGAGAATTCTTTACAATGAGCCATGTCTCAATTTTTTATATTCAGCACTTTCGGGGATATAGAGGTGGAAAGTTTTTCGGTTTTTCCAAGATGGCAGCCGAACCACGTGACCGATGATGTCATCATATGTTTTTTTTTCTCCACCAGTTTATGCCGTCATGTCGCTCAAGAAATTGCATCTTGATTGGATAAAGTTTTGTACTTGTCGAATTATCAAATTATGACATCATAATGGAGGCCTTGGGCCGAGAGAGTTAAAAATTGGGCATAGTCTATTCCAGGGCAAGACAAATATGTGTGTAAAGTTTGGCGATTCTATGTGCAACGATGTAGATGTAGTGCTGCGCACAGACAAACAGGCAGCCAAACAGACAAACCAACCGATCAACATACTTGCCGGAATCTTTTCCGGCAAGTAACAAACAGACAGACAAACAGACAGACAGACAGAATAACACACAAGACCAACCAATATACTTGAAATATCTTCGATTTTCACAAGTAACAGACAGATAAATGAAAAATCGGTCAGAGACCGAGGACTTGCCGGAATTTACTTTATCGGCCATTTAGGACAAATATGGCGGCCGAACCACATGGCCGATGACGTCATCATTAACATATTTTATTCCCCATGGAGAGTTCTTTACAATGAGCCATGTCTCAATTTTTTCTGTTCAGGACTTTCGGAGATAGAGGTGCAAAAATTTTCGGTTTTTCCAAGATGGCGGCCGAACCACGTGACTGATGACGTCATCATTAACATATTTTATTCCCCATGGAGAGTTCTTTACAATGAGCCATGTCTCCATTTTTTCTGTTCAGGACTTTCGGAGATAGAGGTGCAAAAATTTTCGGTTTTCCCAAGATGGCGGCCGAACCACGTGACTGATGACGTCATCATTAACATATTTTATTCCCCATGGAGAGTTCTTTACAATGAGCCATGTCTCAATTTTTTCTGTTCAGGACTTTCGGAGATAGAGGTGCAAAAATTTTCGGTTTTTCCAAGATGGCGGCCGAACCACGTGACTGATGACGTCATCATTAACATATTTTATTCCCCATGGAGAGTTCTTTACAATGAGCCATGTCTCAATTTTTTCTGTTCAGGACTTTCGGAGATATGGAGGTGCAAAGTTTTTCGGTTTTTCCAAGATGGCGGCCGAACCACCTGACCGATGACGTCATCATTAACATATTTTATTCCCCATGGAGAGTTCTTTACAATGAGCCATGTCTCAATTTTTTCTGTTCAGCACTTTTGGAGATATAGTGGTGCAAAGTTTTGCCGTTTTTCCAAGATGGCGGCCGAACCACGTGACTGATGAGGTCATCATTAACATATTTTATTCCCCATGGAGAGTTCTTTACAATGAGCCATGTCTCAATTTTTTCTATTCAGCACTTTCGGAGATATGGAGGTGCAAAGTTTTTCGGTTTTTCCAAGATGGCGGCCGAACCACGTGACCGAAGACGTCATCATTAACATATTGTATTCTCCATGGAGAGTTCTTTACAATGAGCCATGTCGCCATTTTTTAGGTTCAGCACTTTTGGAGATATATTGGTGCAAATTTTTTCGGTTTTCCCAAGATGGCGGCCGAACCACGTGACTGATGACGTCATCATTAACATATTTTATTCCCCATGGAGAGTTCTTTACAATGAGCCATGTCTCAATTTTTTCTGTTCAGGACTTTCGGAGATATGGAGGTGCAAAAAATTTCGGTTTTTCTAAGATGGCGGCCGAACCACGTGACCGATGACGTCATCATTAACATATTTTATTCCCCATGGAGTTCTTTACAATGAGCCATGTCTCAATTTTTTCTGTTCAGCACTGAGATATAGAGGTGCAAATTTTTTCGGTTTTTCCAAGATGGCGGCCGAACCACGTGACCGATGACGTCATCATTTGGGCACAGTATATTAGAGCGCAAGACAAATACGTCTGCAAAGTTTGGTGATTCTACGTGCAACAGTGTAGACGTAGTGCTGCAAACAGACAAGCAGACAAATGAAAAATCGGTCAGAGACCGAGGACTTGCCGGAATGTACTTTTTTATCGGCCATTTAGGACAAATATGGCGACCGAACCACGTGATAGATGACGTCATCATTAACATATTTTATTCCCCATGGAGAGTTCTTTACAATGAGCCATGCCTCAATTTTTTCTATTCAGGACTTTTGGAGATGTGGAGGTGCAGAGTTTTTCGGTTTTTCCAAGATGGCGGCCGAACCACGTGACATATGACATCATCATTAACAAATTTTATTCCCCATGGAGAGTTCTTTACAATGAGCCATGTCTCAATTTTTTCTGTTCAGCACTTTTGGAGATATAGTGGTGCAAAGTTTTGCCGTTTTTCCAAGATGGCGGCCGACCACGTGACATATGACATCATCATTAACATATTTTATTCCCCATGGAGTTCTTTACAATGAGCCATGTCTCAATTTTTTCTGTTCAGCACTTTTGGAGATATAGTGGTGCAAAGTTTTGCCGTTTTTCCAAGATGGCGGCCGACCACGTGACTGATGACATCATCATTAACATATTGTATTCCCCATGGAGAGTGCTTTCCAATGAGCCATGTCTCAATTTTTTCTGTTCAGCACTTTTGGAGATATAGTGGTGCAAAGTTTTGCCGTTTTTCCAAGATGGCGGCCGACCACGTGACATATGACATCATCATTAACATATTTTATTCCCCATGGAGTTCTTTCCAATGAGCCATGTCTCAATTTTTTCTGTTCAGCACTTTTGGAGATATAGTGGTGCAAAGTTTTGCCGTTTTTCCAAGATGGCGGCCGACCACGTGACTGATGACATCATCATTAACATATTGTATTCCCCATGGAGAGTGCTTTCCAATGAGCCATGTCTCAATTTTTTCTGTTCAGCACTTTTGGAGATATAGTGGTGCAAAATTTTGCCGTTTTTCCAAGATGGCGGCCGACCACGTGACTGATGACATCATCATTAACATATTTTATTCCCCATGGAGAGTTCTTTCCAATGAGCCATGTCTCAATTTTTTCTGTTCAGCACTTTTGGAGATATAGTGGTGCAAAGTTTTGCCGTTTTTCCAAGATGGCGGCCGACCACGTGACATATGACATCATCATTAACATATTTTATTCCCCATGGAGTTCTTTACAATGAGCCATGTCTCAATTTTTTCTGTTCAGCACTTTTGGAGATATAGTGGTGCAAAGTTTTGCCGTTTTTCCAAGATGGCGGCCGACCACGTGACTGATGACATCATCATTAACATATTGTATTCCCCATGGAGAGTGCTTTCCAATGAGCCATGTCTCAATTTTTTCTGTTCAGCACTTTTGGAGATATAGTGGTGCAAAGTTTTGCCGTTTTTCCAAGATGGCGGCCGACCACGTGACTGATGACATCATCATTAACATATTGTATTCCCCATGGAGAGTGCTTTCCAATGAGCCATGTCTCAATTTTTTCTGTTCAGCACTTTTGGAGATATAGTGGTGCAAAGTTTTGCCGTTTTTCCAAGATGGCGGCCGACCACGTGACTGATGACGTCATCATTAACATATTTTATTCCCCATGGATAGTTCTTTACAATGAGCCATGTCTCAATTTTTCCTGTGCAGCACTTTCGGAGATATGGAGGTGCAAAGTTTTTCGGTTTTTCCAAGATGGCGGCCGAACCACCTGACCGATGACGTCATCATTAACATATTTTATTCCCCATGGAGAGTTCTTTACAATGAGCCATGTCTCAATTTTTTCCATTCTGAACTTTTGGAGATATAGTGGTGCAAAGTTTTTGCCGTTTTTCCAAGATGGCGGCCGACCACGTGACTGATGACATCATCATTAACATATTGTATTCCCCATGGAGAGTGCTTTCCAATGAGCCATGTCTCAATTTTTTCTGTTCAGCACTTTTGGAGATATAGTGGTGCAAAGTTTTGCCGTTTTTCCAAGATGGCGGCCGACCACGTGACTGATGACGTCATCATTAACATATTTTATTCCCCATGGATAGTTCTTTACAATGAGCCATGTCTCAATTTTTCCTGTGCAGCACTTTCGGAGATATGGAGGTGCAAAGTTTTGCCGTTTTTCCAAGATGGCGGCCGACCACGTGACATATGACATCATCATTAACATATTTTATTCCCCATGGAGAGTGCTTTCCAATGAGCCATGTCTCAATTTTTTCTGTTCAGCACTTTTGGAGATATAGTGGTGCAAAGTTTTGCCGTTTTTCCAAGATGGCGGCCGACCACGTGACATATGACGTCATCATTAACATATTTTATTCCCCATGGAGAGTTCTTTCCAATGAGCCATGTCTCAATTTTTTCTGTTCAGCACTTTTGGAGATATAGTGGCGCAACGTTTTGCCGTTTTTCCAAGATGGCGACCGAACCACGTGACTGATGACGTCATCATTTACATATTTTATTCCCCATGGAGAGTTCTTTACAATGAGCCATGTCGCAATTTTTTCTGTTCAGTACTTTCGGAGATATAGAGGTGCAAAACATTTTCGGTTTTTCCAAGATGGCCGCCGAACCACGTGACTGATTACGTCATCATTAACATATTTTATTCCCCATGGACAGTTCTTTACAATGAGCCATGTCTCAATTTTTTCTATTCAGCACTTTCGGAGATATGGAGGTGCAAATTTTTTCCAAGATGGCGGCCGAACCACGTGACCGATGACGTCATCATTTGGGCACAGTATATTAGAGGGCAAGTCAAATAAGTGTGCAAAGTTTGGCTATTCTACGTATAGAAAGATTCTACATATAGAAAGTTTTCCGGTTTTTCCAAGATGGCGGCCGAACCACGTGACCAATGACGTCATCATTAAGATATTTTATTCCCCATGGAGAGTTCTTTACAATGAGCCATGTCTCAATTTTTTCTGTTCAGTACTTTTGGAGATATAGCGGTGCAATTTTTTTGCCGTTTTTCCAAGATGGCGGCCGAATCACGTGACCTATGATGTCATCATTAACATATTTCATTCCCCATGGAGAGTTCTTTACAATGAGCCATGTCTCAATTTTTTCTGTTCAGTACTTTTGGAGATATGGAGGTGCAAATTTTTTCGGTTTTTCCAAGATGGCGGCCGAACCACGTGACTGATGACGTCATCATTAACATGTTTTATTCCCCATGGAGAGTTCTTCACAATGAGCCATGTCTCAATTTTTTCTGTTCAGCACTTTGAGATATCGAGGTGCAATTTTTTTCGGTTTTTCCAAAATGGCGGCCGAACCACGTGACCGATGACGTCATCATTTGGGCACAGTATATTAGAGGGCAAGACCAATATGTGTGCCAAATTTGGCGATTCTACGTGCAACGGTGTAGACGTAGTGCTGCAAACAGACAAACAGACAGACAGACAGACAGACAAATGAAAAATCGGTCAGAGACCGAGGACTTGCCGGAATGTACTTTTTTATCGGCCATTTAGAACAAATATGGCGGCCGAACTATGTGATACATGACGTCATCATTAACATATTTTATTCCCCATGGAGAGTTCTTTACAATGAGCCATACCTCAATTTTTTCTGTTCAGGACTTTTGGAGATGTGGAGGTGCAGAGTTTTTCGGTTTTTCCAAGATGGCGGCCGAACCACGTGACCGATGACGTCATCATTAACATATTTTATTCCACATGGAAAGTTCTTTACAATGAGCCATGGCTCAATTTTTTCTGTTCAACACTTTTGGAGGTATAGTGGTGCAACGCTTTTCAGTTTTTCCAAGATGGCGGCCGAACCACGTGTCTGATGACGTCATCATTAACATGTTTTATTCCCCATGGAGAGTTCTTCACAATGAGCCATGTCTCAATTTTTTCTGTTCAGCACTTTGAGATATCGAGGTGCAAAGTTTTTGCCGTTTTTCCAAGATGGCGGCCGACCACGTGACTGATGACATCATCATTAACATATTGTATTCCCCATGGATAGTTCTTTACAATGAGCCATGTCTCAATTTTTCCTGTGCAGCACTTTCGGAGATATGGAGGTGCAAAGTTTTTCGGTTTTTCCAAGATGGCGGCCGAACCACCTGACCGATGACGTCATCATTAACATATTTTATTCCCCATGGAGAGTTCTTTACAATGAGCCATGTCTCAATTTTTTCCATTCTGAACTTTTGGAGATATAGTGGTGCAAAGTTTTTGCCGTTTTTCCAAGATGGCGGCCGACCACGTGACTGATGACATCATCATTAACATATTGTATTCCCCATGGAGAGTGCTTTCCAATGAGCCATGTCTCAATTTTTTCTGTTCAGCACTTTTGGAGATATAGTGGTGCAAAGTTTTGCCGTTTTTCCAAGATGGCGGCCGACCACGTGACTGATGACGTCATCATTAACATATTTTATTCCCCATGGATAGTTCTTTACAATGAGCCATGTCTCAATTTTTCCTGTGCAGCACTTTCGGAGATATGGAGGTGCAAAGTTTTGCCGTTTTTCCAAGATGGCGGCCGACCACGTGACATATGACATCATCATTAACATATTTTATTCCCCATGGAGAGTGCTTTCCAATGAGCCATGTCTCAATTTTTTCTGTTCAGCACTTTTGGAGATATAGTGGTGCAAAGTTTTGCCGTTTTTCCAAGATGGCGGCCGACCACGTGACATATGACGTCATCATTAACATATTTTATTCCCCATGGAGAGTTCTTTCCAATGAGCCATGTCTCAATTTTTTCTGTTCAGCACTTTTGGAGATATAGTGGCGCAACGTTTTGCCGTTTTTCCAAGATGGCGACCGAACCACGTGACTGATGACGTCATCATTTACATATTTTATTCCCCATGGAGAGTTCTTTACAATGAGCCATGTCGCAATTTTTTCTGTTCAGTACTTTCGGAGATATAGAGGTGCAAAACATTTTCGGTTTTTCCAAGATGGCCGCCGAACCACGTGACTGATTACGTCATCATTAACATATTTTATTCCCCATGGACAGTTCTTTACAATGAGCCATGTCTCAATTTTTTCTATTCAGCACTTTCGGAGATATGGAGGTGCAAATTTTTTCCAAGATGGCGGCCGAACCACGTGACCGATGACGTCATCATTTGGGCACAGTATATTAGAGGGCAAGTCAAATAAGTGTGCAAAGTTTGGCTATTCTACGTATAGAAAGATTCTACATATAGAAAGTTTTCCGGTTTTTCCAAGATGGCGGCCGAACCACGTGACCAATGACGTCATCATTAAGATATTTTATTCCCCATGGAGAGTTCTTTACAATGAGCCATGTCTCAATTTTTTCTGTTCAGTACTTTTGGAGATATAGCGGTGCAATTTTTTTGCCGTTTTTCCAAGATGGCGGCCGAATCACGTGACCTATGATGTCATCATTAACATATTTCATTCCCCATGGAGAGTTCTTTACAATGAGCCATGTCTCAATTTTTTCTGTTCAGTA
The DNA here is from genome assembly GCF_964187855.1 of Myxine glutinosa. Lineage (NCBI taxonomy): Eukaryota > Metazoa > Chordata > Myxini > Myxiniformes > Myxinidae > Myxine > Myxine glutinosa. Next base: position 444,224,377 of record NC_136261.1, on the reverse strand, counting down.
CTTTTGGAGATATGGAGGTGCAAATTTTTTCGGTTTTTCCAAGATGGCGGCCGAACCACGTGACTGATGACGTCATCATTAACATGTTTTATTCCCCATGGAGAGTTCTTCACAATGAGCCATGTCTCAATTTTTTCTGTTCAGCACTTTGAGATATCGAGGTGCAATTTTTTTCGGTTTTTCCAAAATGGCGGCCGAACCACGTGACCGATGACGTCATCATTTGGGCACAGTATATTAGAGGGCAAGACCAATATGTGTGCCAAATTTGGCGATTCTACGTGCAACGGTGTAGACGTAGTGCTGCAAACAGACAAACAGACAGACAGACAGACAGACAAATGAAAAATCGGTCAGAGACCGAGGACTTGCCGGAATGTACTTTTTTATCGGCCATTTAGAACAAATATGGCGGCCGAACTATGTGATACATGACGTCATCATTAACATATTTTATTCCCCATGGAGAGTTCTTTACAATGAGCCATACCTCAATTTTTTCTGTTCAGGACTTTTGGAGATGTGGAGGTGCAGAGTTTTTCGGTTTTTCCAAGATGGCGGCCGAACCACGTGACCGATGACGTCATCATTAACATATTTTATTCCACATGGAAAGTTCTTTACAATGAGCCATGGCTCAATTTTTTCTGTTCAACACTTTTGGAGGTATAGTGGTGCAACGCTTTTCAGTTTTTCCAAGATGGCGGCCGAACCACGTGTCTGATGACGTCATCATTAACATATTTAATTCCACATGGAGAGTTCTTTACAATGAGCCATGTCTCAATTTTTTCTATTCAGCACTTTTGGAGATATGGAGGTGCAAAATTTTTCACCTTTTCCAACATGGCGGCCGAACCACGTGACTGATGACGTCATCATTAACATGTTTTAGTCCCCATGGAGAGTTCTTTACAATGAGCCATGTCTCAATTTTTTCTGTTCAGCACTTTCGGAGATATGGAGGTGCAAAGTTTTTCCAAGATGGCGGCCGAACCACGTGACCGGTGACGTCATCAATTGGGCACAGTCTATTCCCGGGCAAGACCAATATGTGTGCAAAGTTTGGCGATTCTACGTGCAACGGTGTAGATGTAGTGCTGCAAACAGACAGACAAACTGAAAAATCGGTCAGAGACCGAGGACTTGCCGGAATGTACTTTTTTATCGGCCATTTAGGACAAATATGGCGGCCGAACCACGTGATAGATGACGTCATCATTAACATATATTATTCCCCATGGAGAGTTCTTTACAAAGAGCCATGTCTCAACTTTTTCTATTCAGCACTTTTGGAGATATGGAGGTGCTACGTTTTTCGGTTTTTCCAAGATGGCGGCCGAACCACGTGACCTCTGATGTCATCATTACCATATTTTATTCCCCATGGAGAGTCTTTACAATGAGCCATGTCTCAATTTTTTATATTCAGCACTTTCAGAGAAATGGAGGTGCAAAAATTTTCGGTTTTTCCAAGATGGCGGCCGAACCACGTGACATATGACATCATCATTAACATATTTTATTCCCCATGGAGAGTTCTTTACAATGAGCCATGTTTCAATTTTTTCTGTTCAGCACTTTTGGAGATATAGTGGTGCAAAGTTTTGCCGTTTTTCCAAGATGGCGGCCGACCACATGACATATGACGTCATCATTAACATATTTTATTCCCCATGGAGAGTTCTTTACAATGAGCCATGTCTCAATTTTTTCTGTTCAGCACTTTTGGAGATATCGTGGTGCAAAGTTTTGCCGTTTTTCCAAGATGGCGGCCGACCACGTGACTGATGACGTCATCATTCACATATTTTATTCCCCATGGAGGGTTCTTTACAATGAGCCATGTCTCAATTTTTTCTATTCAGTACTTTCAGAGATATGGAGGTGCAAAGTTTTTAGGCTTTTCCAAGATGGCGGCCGAACCACGTGACTGATGATGTCATCATTAACAGATTTTATTCCCCATGGAGAGTTCTTTACAATGAGCCATGTCTCAATTTTTTCTGTTCAGCACTTTCGGAGATATAGAGTTGCAAACTTTTTCCAAGATGGCGGCCGAACCACGTGACCAATGACGTCGTCACTAACATTTTATTCCCCATGGAGAGTTCTTTACAATGAGCTCAATTTTTTCTGTTCAGCACTTTTGGAGATATAGTGGTGCAAAATTTTGCCATTTTCCAAGATGGCGGCCGAACCACGTGACTGATGACGTCATCATTAACATATTTTATTACCCATGGAGAGTTCTTTACAATGAGCCATGTCTCAATTTTTTATGTTCAGCACTTTTGGAGATATAGCGGTGCAAAGTTTTGCCGTTTTTCCAAGATGGCGGCTGACCACGTGACTGATGATGTCATCATTAACATATTTTATTCCCCATGGAGAGTTCTTTACAATGAGCCATGTCTCAATTTTTTCTGTTCAGTACTTTCGGAGATATAGAGGTGCAAATTTATTCGGTTTTTCCAAGATGGCGGCCGAACCACGTCACCGATGACGTCATCATTGAGGCACAGTATATTAGAGGGCAAGACCATTATGTGTGCAAAGTTTGGCGATTCTCCGTGCAACGGTGTAGACGCAGTGCTGCAAACAGACAAACAGACAGACAAACAGATGAAAAATCGGTCAGAGACCGAGGACTTGCCGGAATGTACTTTTTTATCGGCCATTTAGGACAAATATGGCGGCCGAACCACGTGACTGATGACGTCATCATTAACATATTTTATTCCCCATGGAGAGTTCTTTACAATGAGCCATGTCCCAATTTTTTCTATTCAGCACATTCAGAGATATGGAGGTGCAAAATTTTTCGGTTTTTCCAAGATGGCGGCCGAACCACGTGACATATGACATCATCATTAACAAATTTTATTACCCATGGAGAGTTCTTTACAATGAGCCATGTCTCAATTTTTTCTGTTCAGCACTTTTGGAGATATAGCGGTGCAAAGTTTTGCCGTTTTTCCAAAATGGCGGCCGACCACGTGACATATGACGTCATCATTAACATATTTTATTCCCCATGGAGAGTTCTTTACAATGAGCCATGTCTCAATTTTTTCTGTTCAGCACTTTTGGAGATATAGTGGCGCAACGTTTTGCCGTTTTTCCAAGATGGCGACCGAACCACGTGACTGATGACGTCATCATTTACATATTTTATTCCCCATGGAGAGTTCTTTACAATGAGCCATGTCTCAATTTTTTCCATTCTGCACTTTTGGAGATATCATGGTGCAAAGTTTTCCCGTTTTTCCAAGATGGCGGCCGAACCACGTGACCGATGGCATCATCATTAACATATTTTATTCCCCATGGAGAGTTCTTTACAATGAGCCATGTCTCAATTTTTTCTATTCAGCACTTTCGGAGATATGGAGGTGCTAAGTTTTTCGGTTTTTCCAAGATGGCGGCCGACCACGTGACTGATGACGTCATCATTAACATATTTTATTCCCCATGGAGAGTTCTTTACAATGAGCCATGTCTCAATTTTTTCTGTTCAGCACTTTTGGAGATATAGTGGTGCAAAGTTTTGCCGTTTTTCCAAGATGGCGGCCGACCACGTGACATATGACGTCATCATTAACATATTTTATTCCCCATGGAGAGTTCTTCACAATGAGCCATGTCTCAATTTTTTCTGTTCAGCACTTTTGGAGTTATAGTGGCGCAACGTTTTGCCGTTTTTCCAAGATGGCGACCGAACCACGTGACTGATGACGTCATCATTTATATATTTTATTCCCCATGGAGAGTTCTTTACAATGAGCCATGTCTCAATTTTTTCTGTTGAGCACTTTCGGAGATATGGAGGTGCAACGTTTTTCGGTTTTTCCAAGATGGCGGCCGAACCACGTCACCGATGACGTCATCAATTGGGCACAATATATTAGAGGGCAAGACAAATACGTGTGCAAAGTTTGGCGATTCTACGTGCAACGGTGTAGACGTAGTGCTGCAAACAGACAAACAGACAGACAAACAGATAGACAAACAGACAGATGAAAAATCGGTCAGAGACCGAGGACTTGCCGGAATGTACTTTTTTATCGGCCATTTAGGACAAATATGGCGGCCGAACCACGTGACTGATGACGTCATCATTAACATATTTTATTCCCCATGGAGAGTTCTTTACAATGAGCCATGTCCCAATTTTTTCTATTCAGCACATTCAGAGATATGGAGGTGCAAAATTTTTCGGTTTTTCCAAGATGGCGGCCGAACCACGTGACATATGACATCATCATTAACAAATTTTATTACCCATGGAGAGTTCTTTACAATGAGCCATGTCTCAATTTTTCCTGTGCAGCACTTTCGGAGATATGGAGGTGCAAAGTTTTTCGGTTTTTCCAAGATGGCGGCCGAACCACCTGACCGATGACGTCATCATTAACATATTTTATTCCCCATGGAGAGTTCTTTACAATGAGCCATGTCTCAATTTTTTCCATTCTGAACTTTTGGAGATATAGTGGTGCAAAGTTTTTGCCGTTTTTCCAAGATGGCGGCCGACCACGTGACTGATGACATCATCATTAACATATTGTATTCCCCATGGAGAGTGCTTTCCAATGAGCCATGTCTCAATTTTTTCTGTTCAGCACTTTTGGAGATATAGTGGTGCAAAGTTTTGCCGTTTTTCCAAGATGGCGGCCGACCACGTGACTGATGACGTCATCATTAACATATTTTATTCCCCATGGATAGTTCTTTACAATGAGCCATGTCTCAATTTTTCCTGTGCAGCACTTTCGGAGATATGGAGGTGCAAAGTTTTGCCGTTTTTCCAAGATGGCGGCCGACCACGTGACATATGACATCATCATTAACATATTTTATTCCCCATGGAGAGTGCTTTCCAATGAGCCATGTCTCAATTTTTTCTGTTCAGCACTTTTGGAGATATAGTGGTGCAAAGTTTTGCCGTTTTTCCAAGATGGCGGCCGACCACGTGACATATGACGTCATCATTAACATATTTTATTCCCCATGGAGAGTTCTTTCCAATGAGCCATGTCTCAATTTTTTCTGTTCAGCACTTTTGGAGATATAGTGGCGCAACGTTTTGCCGTTTTTCCAAGATGGCGACCGAACCACGTGACTGATGACGTCATCATTTACATATTTTATTCCCCATGGAGAGTTCTTTACAATGAGCCATGTCGCAATTTTTTCTGTTCAGTACTTTCGGAGATATAGAGGTGCAAAACATTTTCGGTTTTTCCAAGATGGCCGCCGAACCACGTGACTGATTACGTCATCATTAACATATTTTATTCCCCATGGACAGTTCTTTACAATGAGCCATGTCTCAATTTTTTCTATTCAGCACTTTCGGAGATATGGAGGTGCAAATTTTTTCCAAGATGGCGGCCGAACCACGTGACCGATGACGTCATCATTTGGGCACAGTATATTAGAGGGCAAGTCAAATAAGTGTGCAAAGTTTGGCTATTCTACGTATAGAAAGATTCTACATATAGAAAGTTTTCCGGTTTTTCCAAGATGGCGGCCGAACCACGTGACCAATGACGTCATCATTAAGATATTTTATTCCCCATGGAGAGTTCTTTACAATGAGCCATGTCTCAATTTTTTCTGTTCAGTACTTTTGGAGATATAGCGGTGCAATTTTTTTGCCGTTTTTCCAAGATGGCGGCCGAATCACGTGACCTATGATGTCATCATTAACATATTTCATTCCCCATGGAGAGTTCTTTACAATGAGCCATGTCTCAATTTTTTCTGTTCAGTACTTTTGGAGATATGGAGGTGCAAATTTTTTCGGTTTTTCCAAGATGGCGGCCGAACCACGTGACTGATGACGTCATCATTAACATGTTTTATTCCCCATGGAGAGTTCTTCACAATGAGCCATGTCTCAATTTTTTCTGTTCAGCACTTTGAGATATCGAGGTGCAATTTTTTTCGGTTTTTCCAAAATGGCGGCCGAACCACGTGACCGATGACGTCATCATTTGGGCACAGTATATTAGAGGGCAAGACCAATATGTGTGCCAAATTTGGCGATTCTACGTGCAACGGTGTAGACGTAGTGCTGCAAACAGACAAACAGACAGACAGACAGACAGACAAATGAAAAATCGGTCAGAGACCGAGGACTTGCCGGAATGTACTTTTTTATCGGCCATTTAGAACAAATATGGCGGCCGAACTATGTGATACATGACGTCATCATTAACATATTTTATTCCCCATGGAGAGTTCTTTACAATGAGCCATACCTCAATTTTTTCTGTTCAGGACTTTTGGAGATGTGGAGGTGCAGAGTTTTTCGGTTTTTCCAAGATGGCGGCCGAACCACGTGACCGATGACGTCATCATTAACATATTTTATTCCACATGGAAAGTTCTTTACAATGAGCCATGGCTCAATTTTTTCTGTTCAACACTTTTGGAGGTATAGTGGTGCAACGCTTTTCAGTTTTTCCAAGATGGCGGCCGAACCACGTGTCTGATGACGTCATCATTAACATATTTAATTCCCCATGGAGAGTTCTTTACAATGAGCCATGTCTCAATTTTTTCTATTCAGCACTTTTGGAGATATGGAGGTGCAAAATTTTTCACCTTTTCCAACATGGCGGCCGAACCACGTGACTGATGACGTCATCATTAACATATTTTATTCCACATGGAGAGTTCTTTACAATGAGCCATGTCTCAATTTTTTCTGTTCAGCACTTTCGGAGATATGGAGGTGCAAAGTTTTTCCAAGATGGCGGCCGAACCACGTGACCGGTGACGTCATCAATTGGGCACAGTCTATTCCCGGGCAAGACCAATATGTGTGCAAAGTTTGGCGATTCTACGTGCAACGGTGTAGATGTAGTGCTGCAAACAGACAGACAAACTGAAAAATCGGTCAGAGACCGAGGACTTGCCGGAATGTACTTTTTTATCGGCCATTTAGGACAAATATGGCGGCCGAACCACGTGATAGATGACGTCATCATTAACATATATTATTCCCCATGGAGAGTTCTTTACAAAGAGCCATGTCTCAACTTTTTCTATTCAGCACTTTTGGAGATATGGAGGTGCTACGTTTTTCGGTTTTTCCAAGATGGCGGCCGAACCACGTGACCTCTGATGTCATTATTAACATATTTTATTCCCCATGGAGAGTCTTTACAATGAGCCATGTCTCAATTTTTTATATTCAGCACTTTCAGAGAAATGGAGGTGCAAAAATTTTCGGTTTTTCCAAGATGGCGGCCGAACCACGTGACATATGACATCATCATTAACATATTTTATTCCCCATGGAGAGTTCTTTACAATGAGCCATGTTTCAATTTTTTCTGTTCAGCACTTTTGGAGATATAGTGGTGCAAAGTTTTGCCGTTTTTCCAAGATGGCGGCCGACCACATGACATATGACGTCATCATTAACATATTTTATTCCCCATGGAGAGTTCTTTACAATGAGCCATGTCTCAATTTTTTCTGTTCAGCACTTTTGGAGATATCGTGGTGCAAAGTTTTGCCGTTTTTCCAAGATGGCGGCCGACCACGTGACTGATGACGTCATCATTCACATATTTTATTCCCCATGGAGAGTTCTTTACAATGAGCCATGTCTCAATTTTTTCTATTCAGTACTTTCAGAGATATGGAGGTGCAAAGTTTTTAGGCTTTTCCAAGATGGCGGCCGAACCACGTGACTGATGATGTCATCATTAACAGATTTTATTCCCCATGGAGAGTTCTTTACAATGAGCCATGTCTCAATTTTTTCTGTTCAGCACTTTCGGAGATATAGAGTTGCAAACTTTTTCCAAGATGGCGGCCGAACCACGTGACCAATGACGTCGTCACTAACATTTTATTCCCCATGGAGAGTTCTTTACAATGAGCTCAATTTTTTCTGTTCAGCACTTTTGGAGATATAGTGGTGCAAAATTTTGCCATTTTCCAAGATGGCGGCCGAACCACGTGACTGATGACGTCATCATTAACATATTTTATTACCCATGGAGAGTTCTTTACAATGAGCCATGTCTCAATTTTTTATGTTCAGCACTTTTGGAGATATAGCGGTGCAAAGTTTTGCCGTTTTTCCAAGATGGCGGCTGACCACGTGACTGATGATGTCATCATTAACATATTTTATTCCCCATGGAGAGTTCTTTACAATGAGCCATGTCTCAATTTTTTCTGTTCAGTACTTTCGGAGATATAGAGGTGCAAATTTATTCGGTTTTTCCAAGATGGCGGCCGAACCACGTCACCGATGACGTCATCATTGAGGCACAGTATATTAGAGGGCAAGACCATTATGTGTGCAAAGTTTGGCGATTCTCCGTGCAACGGTGTAGACGCAGTGCTGCAAACAGACAAACAGACAGACAAACAGATGAAAAATCGGTCAGAGACCGAGGACTTGCCGGAATGTACTTTTTTATCGGCCATTTAGGACAAATATGGCGGCCGAACCACGTGACCGATGACGTCATCATTAACATATTTTATTCCCCATGGAGAGTTCTTTACAATGAGCCATGCCTCAATTTTTTCTATTCAGGACTTTTGGAGATGTGGAGGTGCAGAGTTTTTCGGTTTTTCCAAGATGGCGGCCGAACCACGTGACCGATGACATCATCATTAACATATTTTATTCCCCATGGAGAGTTCTTTACAATGAGCCATGTCTCAATTTTTTCTATTCAGCACTTTCGGAGATATGGAGGTGCTAAGTTTTTCGGTTTTTCCAAGATGGCGGCCGACCACGTGACTGATGACGTCATCATTAACATATTTTATTCCCCATGGAGAGTTCTTTACAATGAGCCATGTCTCAATTTTTTCTGTTCAGCACTTTTGGAGATATAGTGGTGCAAAGTTTTGCCGTTTTTCCAAGATGGCGGCCGACCACGTGACATATGACGTCATCATTAACATATTTTATTCCCCATGGAGAGTTCTTCACAATGAGCCATGTCTCAATTTTTTCTGTTCAGCACTTTTGGAGTTATAGTGGCGCAACGTTTTGCCGTTTTTCCAAGATGGCGACCGAACCACGTGACTGATGACGTCATCATTTATATATTTTATTCCCCATGGAGAGTTCTTTACAATGAGCCATGTCTCAATTTTTTCTGTTGAGCACTTTCGGAGATATGGAGGTGCAACGTTTTTCGGTTTTTCCAAGATGGCGGCCGAACCACGTCACCGATGACGTCATCAATTGGGCACAATATATTAGAGCGCAAGACAAATACGTGTGCAAAGTTTGGCGATTCTACGTGCAACGGTGTAGACGTAGTGCTGCAAACAGACAAACAGACAGACAAACAGACAGACAAACAGACAGATGAAAAATCGGTCAGAGACCGAGGACTTGCCGGAATGTACTTTTTTATCGGCCATTTAGGACAAATATGGCGGCCGAACCACGTGACTGATGACGTCATCATTAACATATTTTATTCCCCATGGAGAGTTCTTTACAATGAGCCATGTCCCAATTTTTTCTATTCAGCACATTCAGAGATATGGAGGTGCAAAATTTTTCGGTTTTTCCAAGATGGCGGCCGAACCACGTGACATATGACATCATCATTAACAAATTTTATTACCCATGGAGAGTTCTTTACAATGAGCCATGTCTCAATTTTTTCTGTTCAGCACTTTTGGAGATATAGCGGTGCAAAGTTTTGCCGTTTTTCCAAAATGGCGGCCGACCACGTGACATATGACGTCATCATTAACATATTTTATTCCCCATGGAGAGTTCTTTACAATGAGCCATGTCTCAATTTTTTCTGTTCAGCACTTTTGGAGATATAGTGGCGCAACGTTTTGCCGTTTTTCCAAGATGGCGACCGAACCACGTGACTGATGACGTCATCATTTACATATTTTATTCCCCATGGAGAGTTCTTTACAATGAGCCATGTCTCAATTTTTTCCATTCTGCACTTTTGGAGATATCATGGTGCAAAGTTTTCCCGTTTTTCCAAGATGGCGGCCGAACCACGTGACCGATGGCATCATCATTAACATATTTTATTCCCCATGGAGAGTTCTTTACAATGAGCCATGTCTCAATTTTTTCTATTCAGCACTTTCGGAGATATGGAGGTGCTAAGTTTTTCGGTTTTTCCAAGATGGCGGCCGACCACGTGACTGATGACGTCATCATTAACATATTTTATTCCCCATGGAGAGTTCTTTACAATGAGCCATGTCTCAATTTTTTCTGTTCAGCACTTTTGGAGATATAGTGGTGCAAAGTTTTGCCGTTTTTCCAAGATGGCGGCCGACCACGTGACATATGACGTCATCATTAACATATTTTATTCCCCATGGAGAGTTCTTCACAATGAGCCATGTCTCAATTTTTTCTGTTCAGCACTTTTGGAGTTATAGTGGCGCAACGTTTTGCCGTTTTTCCAAGATGGCGACCGAACCACGTGACTGATGACGTCATCATTTATATATTTTATTCCCCATGGAGAGTTCTTTACAATGAGCCATGTCTCAATTTTTTCTGTTGAGCACTTTCGGAGATATGGAGGTGCAACGTTTTTCGGTTTTTCCAAGATGGCGGCCGAACCACGTCACCGATGACGTCATCAATTGGGCACAATATATTAGAGGGCAAGACAAATACGTGTGCAAAGTTTGGCGATTCTACGTGCAACGGTGTAGACGTAGTGCTGCAAACAGACAAACAGACAGACAAACAGATAGACAAACAGACAGATGAAAAATCGGTCAGAGACCGAGGACTTGCCGGAATGTACTTTTTTATCGGCCATTTAGGACAAATATGGCGGCCGAACCACGTGACTGATGACGTCATCATTAACATATTTTATTCCCCATGGAGAGTTCTTTACAATGAGCCATGTCCCAATTTTTTCTATTCAGCACATTCAGAGATATGGAGGTGCAAAATTTTTCGGTTTTTCCAAGATGGCGGCCGAACCACGTGACATATGACATCATCATTAACCAATTTTATTACCCATGGAGAGTTCTTTACAATGAGCCATGTCTCAATTTTTTCTGTTCAGCACTTTTGGAGATATAGCGGTGCAAAGTTTTGCCGTTTTTCCAAAATGGCGGCCGACCACGTGACATATGACGTCATCATTAACATATTTTATTCCCCATGGAGAGTTCTTTACAATGAGCCATGTCTCAATTTTTTCTGTTCAGCACTTTTGGAGATATAGTGGCGCAACGTTTTGCCGTTTTTCCAAGATGGCGACCGAACCACGTGACTGATGACGTCATCATTTACATATTTTATTCCCCATGGAGAGTTCTTTACAATGAGCCATGTCTCAATTTTTTCTGTTCAGCACTTTTGGAGATATAGCGGTGCAAAATTTTGCCGTTTTTCCAAGATGGCGGCCGACCACGTGACTGATGACGTCATCATTAACATGTTTTATTCCCCATGGAGAGTTCTTCACAATGAGCCATGTCTCAATTTTTTCTGTTCAGCACTTTGAGATATCGGGGTGCAAAATTTTTCGGTTTTTCCAAGATGGCGGCCGAACCACGTGACTGATGACGTCATCATTTGGGCGCAGTATATTAGAGGGCAAGACCAATATGTGTGCCAAGTTTGGCGATTCTACGTGCAACGGTGTAGGCGTAGTGCTGCAAACAGACAAACAGACAGACAGACAAATGAAAAATCGGTCAGAGACCGAGGACTTGCCGGAATGTACTTTTTTATCGGCCATTTAGAACAAATATGGCGGCTGAACCACGTGATAGATGACGTCATCATTAACATATTTTATTCCCCATGGAGAGTTCTTTACAATGAGCCATGTCTCAATTTTTTCTGTTCAGCACTTTTGGAGATATAGTGGTGCAAAGTTTTGCCGTTTTTCCAAGATGGCGGCCGACCACGTGACATATGACGTCATCATTAACATATTTTATTCCCCATGGAGAGTTCTTTGCAATGAGCCATGTCTCAATTTTTTCTGTTCAGCACTTTCGGAGATATAGTGGCGCAACGTTTTTCGGTTTTTCCAAGATGGCGGCCGAACCACGTGACTGATGACGTCATCATTAACATATTTTATTCCCCATGGAGAGTTCTTTACAATGAGCCATGTCTCAATTTTTTCTCTTCAGCACTTTTGGAGATATAGTGGTGCAAAGTTTTGCCGTTTTTCCAAGATGGCGGCCGACCACGTGACTGATGACGTCATCATTAAGATATTTTATTCCCCATGGAGAGTTCTTTACAATGAGCCATGTCTCAATTTTTTCTGTTCAGTACTTTTGGAGATATAGCGGTGCAATTTTTTTGCCGTTTTTCCAAGATGGCGGCCGAATCAGGTGACCTATGATGTCATCATTAACATATTTCATTCCCCATGGAGAGTTCTTTACAATGAGCCATGTCTCAATTTTTTCGGTTCAGTACTTTTGGAGATATGGAGGTGCAAATTTTTTCGGTTTTTCCAAGATGGCGGCCGAACCACGTGACTGATGACGTCATCATTAACATGTTTTATTCCCCATGGAGAGTTCTTCACAATGAGCCATGTCTCAATTTTTTCTGTTCAGCACTTTGAGATATCGAGGTGCAAATTTTTTCGGTTTTTCCAAGATGGCGGCCGAACCACGTGACCGATGACGTCATCATTTGGGCACAGTATATTAGAGGGCAAGACCAATATGTGTGCCAAATTTGGCGATTCTACGTGCAACGGTGTAGACGTAGTGCTGCAAACAGACAAACAGACAGACAGACAGACAGACAGATGAAAAATCGGTCAGAGACCGAGGACTTGCCGGAATGTACTTTTTTGTCGGCCATTTAGGACAAATATGGCGGCTGAAACACGTGATAGATGACGTCATCATTAACTTATTTTATTCCCCATGGAGAGTTCTTTTCAATGAGCCATGTCTCAATTTTTTCTATTCAGCACTTTCAGAGATATGGAGGCGCAATTTTTTTCCAAGATGGCGGCCGAACCACGTGACATATGACGTCATCATTAACAAATTTCATTCCCCATGGAGAGTTCTTTACAATGAGCCATGTCTCAATTTTTTCTGTTCAGCACTTTTGGAGATATAGTGGTGCAAAGTTTTGCCGTTTTTCCAAGATGGCGGCCGACCACGTGACATATGACATGATCATTAACATATTTTATTCCCCATGGAGAGTTCTTTACAATGAGCCATGTCTCAATTTTTTCTGTTCAGCACTTTTGGAGATTTTGTGGTGCAAAGTTTTGCCGTTTTTCCAAGATGGCGGCCGACCACGTGACTGATGACGTCATCATTAACATATTTTATTCCCCATGGAGAGTTCTTTACAATGAGCCATGTCTCAATTTTTTCTGTTCAGCACTTTTGGAGATATAGTGGTGCAAATTTTTGCCGTTTTTCCAAGATGGCGGCCGACCACGTGACATAGGACGTCATCATTAACATATTTTATTCCCCATGGAGAGTTCTTTACAATGAGCCATGTCTCAATTTTCTCTGTTCAGTACTTTCGGAGATATAGAGGTGCAAAGTTTTTCGGTTTTTCCAAGATGGCGGCCGAACCACGTCACCGATGACGTCATCAATTGGGCACAGTCTATTCCAGGGCAAGACCAATATGTGTGCAAAGCTTGGCGATTCTCCGTGCAACGGTGTAGACGCAGTGCTGCAAACAGACAGACAGACAAACAGATGAAAAATCGGTCAGAGACCGAGGACTTGCCGGAATGTACTTTTTTATCGGCCATTTAGAACAAATATGGCGGCCGAACTATGTGATACATGACGTCATCATTAACATATTTTATTCCCCATGGAGAGTTCTTTACAATGAGCCATACCTCAATTTTTTCTGTTCAGGACTTTTGGAGATGTGGAGGTGCAGAGTTTTTCGGTTTTTCCAAGATGGCGGCCGACCACGTGACATATGACGTCATCATTAACATATTTTATTCCCCATGGAGAGTTCTTTACAATGAGCCAAGTCTCAATTTTTTCTGTTCAGCACTTTTGGAGATATAGTGGCGCAACGTTTTTCGGTTTTTCCAAGATGGCGCCAGAACCACGTGACTGATGACGTCATCATTAACATATTTTATTCCCCATGGAGAGTTCTTTACAATGCGCCAAGTCTCCATTTTTTCTGTTCAGTACTTTCGGAGATATAGAGGTGCAAAGTTTTTCGGTTTTTCCAAGATGGCGGCCGAACCACGTCACCGATGACGTCATCAATTGGGCACAGTCTATTCCAGGGCAAGACCAATATGTGTGCAAAGTTTGGCGATTCTACGTGCAACGGTGTAGACGCAGTGCTGCAAACAGACAGACAGACAAACAGACAAACAGACAAACAGACAGAAAATCGGTCAGAGACCGAGGACTTGCCGGAATGTACTTTTTTATTGGCCATTGAGGACAAATATGGCGGCCGAACCACGTGACCGATGACGTCATCATTAACATATTTTATTCCCCATGGAGAGTTCTTTACAATGAGGCATGTCTCAATTTTTTCTATTCAGCACTTTTGGACACATAGAGGTGCTAAGTTTTTCGATTTTTCCAAGATGGCGGCCGAACCACGTGACATATGACGTCATCATTAACAAATTTTATTCCCCATGGAGAGTTCTTTACAATGAGCCATGTCTCAATTTTTTCTGTTCAGCACTTTTGGAGATATAGTGGCGCAACGTTTTGCCGTTTTTCCAAGATGGCGACCGAACCACGTGACTGATGACGTCATCATTTACATATTTTATTCCCCATGGAGAGTTCTTTACAATGAGCCATGTCTCAATTTTTTCTGTTCAGTACTTTCGGAGATATAGAGGTGCAAAGTTTTTCGGTTTTTCCAAGATGGCGGCCGACCACGTGACTGATGATGTCATCATTAACATATTTTATTCCCCATGGAGAGTTCTTTACAATGAGCCATGTCTCAATTTTTTCTGTTCAGTACTTTCGGAGATATAGAAGTGCAAAGTTTTTCGGTTTTTCCAAGATGGCGGCCGAACCACGTCACCGATGACGTCATCAATTGGGCACAGTCTATTCCAGGGCAAGACCAATATGTGTGCAAAGTTTGGCGATTCTCCGTGCAACGGTGTAGACGCAGTGCTGCAAACAGACAAACAGACAGACAAACAGACAAACAGACAAATGAAAAATCGGTCAGAGACCGAGGACTTGCGGAATGTACTTTTTTATCGGCCATTTAGAACAAATATGGCGGCCGAACTACGTGATACATGACGTCATCATTAACATATTTTATTCCCCATGGAGAGTTCTTTACAATGAGCCATCTCTCAATTTTTTCCATTCTGCACTTTTGGAGATATAGTGGTGCAAAGTTTTCCCGTGTTTCCAAGATGGCGGCCGACCACGTGACCAATGACATCATCATTAACATATTTTATTCCACATGGAGAGTTCTTGACAATGAGCCATGTCTCAATTTTTTCTATTCAGCACTTTCAGAGATATGGAGGTGCAAAGTTTTTCGTTTTTTCCAAGATGGCGGCCGAACCACGTGACTGATGACATCATCATTAACATATTTTATTCCCCCTGGAGAGTTCTTTCCAATGAGCCATGTCTCAATTTTTTCTATTCAGCACTTTCAGAGATATGGAGGTGAAATTTTTTTCCGTTTTCCCAAGATGGCGGCCGCACCACGTGACCGATGACGTCATCATTAACATGTTTTAGTCCCCATGGAGAGTTCTTTACAATGAGCCATGTCTCAATTTTTTCTGTTCAGTACTTTTGGAGATATAGTGGAGCAAAGTTTTGCCGTTTTTCCAAGATGGCGGCCGACCACGTGACATATGACGTCATCATTAACATATTTTATTCCCCATGGAGAGTTCTTTACAATGAGCCATGTCTCAATTTTCTCTGTTCAGTACTTTCGGAGATATAGAGGTGCAAAGTTTTTCGGTTTTTCCAAGATGGCGGCCGAACCACGTCACCGATGACGTCATCAATTGGGCACAGTCTATTCCAGGGCAAGACCAATATGTGTGCAAAGCTTGGCGATTCTCCGTGCAACGGTGTAGACGCAGTGCTGCAAACAGACAGACAGACAAACAGATGAAAAATCGGTCAGAGACCGAGGACTTGCCGGAATGTACTTTTTTATCGGCCATTTAGAACAAATATGGCGGCCGAACTATGTGATACATGACGTCATCATTAACATATTTTATTCCCCATGGAGAGTTCTTTACAATGAGCCATACCTCAATTTTTTCTGTTCAGGTCTTTTGGAGATGTGGAGGTGCAGAGTTTTTCGGTTTTTCCAAGATGGCGGCCGACCACGTGACATATGACGTCATCATTAACATATTTTATTCCCCATGGAGAGTTCTTTACAATGAGCCAAGTCTCAATTTTTTCTGTTCAGCACTTTTGGAGATATAGTGGCGCAACGTTTTTCGGTTTTTCCAAGATGGCGCCAGAACCACGTGACTGATGACGTCATCATTAACATATTTTATTCCCCATGGAGAGTTCTTTACAATGCGCCAAGTCTCAATTTTTTCTGTTCAGTACTTTCGGAGATATAGAGGTGCAAAGTTTTTCGGTTTTTCCAAGATGGCGGCCGAACCACGTCACCGATGACGTCATCAATTGGGCACAGTCTATTCCAGGGCAAGACCAATATGTGTGCAAAGTTTGGCGATTCTACGTGCAACGGTGTAGACGCAGTGCTGCAAACAGACAGACAGACAAACAGACAAACAGACAAACAGACAGATGAAAAATCGGTCAGAGACCGAGGACTTGCCGGAATGTACTTTTTTATCGGCCATTTAGAACAAATATGGCGGCCGAACTATGTGATACATGACGTCATCATTAACATATTTTATTGCCCATGGAGAGTTCTTTACAATGAGCCATACCTCAATTTTTTCTGTTCAGGACTTTTGGAGATGTGGAGGTGCAGAGTTTTTCGGTTTTTCCAAGATGGCGGCCGAACCACGTGACCGATGACGTCATCATTAACATATTTTATTCCACATGGAAAGTTCTTTACAATGAGCCATGGCTCAATTTTTTCTGTTCAACACTTTTGGAGGTATAGTGGTGCAACGCTTTTCAGTTTTTCCAAGATGGCGGCCGAACCACGTGTCTGATGATGTCATCATTAACATATTTTATTCCCCATGGAGAGTTCTTTACAATGAGCCATGTCTCAATTTTTTCTATTCAGCACTTTTGGAGATATGGAGGTGCAAATTTTTTCACCTTTTCCAACATGGCGGCCGAACCACGTGACTGATGACGTCATCATTAACATATTTTATTCCACATGGAGAGTTCTTTACAATGAGCCATGTCTCAATTTTTTCTGTTCAGCACTTTCGGAGATATGGAGGTGCAAAGTTTTTCCAAGATGGCGGCCGAACCACGTGACCGGTGACGTCATCAATTGGGCACAGTCTATTCCCGGGCAAGACCAATATGTGTGCAAAGTTTGGCGATTCTACGTGCAACGGTGTAGATGTAGTGCTGCAAACAGACAGACAAACTGAAAAATCGGTCAGAGACCGAGGACTTGCCGGAATGTACTTTTTTATCGGCCATTTAGGACAAATATGGCGGCCGAACCACGTGATAGATGACGTCATCATTAACATATATTATTCCCCATGGAGAGTTCTTTACAAAGAGCCATGTCTCAACTTTTTCTATTCAGCACTTTTGGAGATATGGAGGTGCTACGTTTTTCGGTTTTTCCAAGATGGCGGCCGAACCACGTGACCTCTGATGTCATCATTAACATATTTTATTCCCCATGGAGAGTTCTTTACAATGAGCCATGTTTCAATTTTTTCTGTTCAGCACTTTTGGAGATATAGTGGTGCAAAGTTTTGCCGTTTTTCCAAGATGGCGGCCGACCACATGACATATGACGTCATCATTAACATATTTTATTCCCCATGGAGAGTTCTTTACAATGAGCCATGTCTCAATTTTTTCTGTTCAGCACTTTTGGAGATATCGTGGTGCAAAGTTTTGCCGTTTTTCCAAGATGGCGGCCGACCACGTGACTGATGACGTCATCATTCACATATTTTATTCCCCATGGAGAGTTCTTTACAATGAGCCATGTCTCAATTTTTTCTATTCAGTACTTTCAGAGATATGGAGGTGCAAAGTTTTTAGGCTTTTCCAAGATGGCGGCCGAACCACGTGACTGATGATGTCATCATTAACATATTTTATTCCCCATGGAGAGTTCTTTACAATGAGCCATGTCTCAATTTTTTCTGTTCAGCACTTTCGGAGATATAGAGTTGCAAACTTTTTCCAAGATGGCGGCCGAACCACGTGACCAATGACGTCATCACTAACATTTTATTCCCCATGGAGAGTTCTTTACAATGAGCTCAATTTTTTCTGTTCAGCACTTTTGGAGATATAGTGGTGCAAAATTTTGCCATTTTCCAAGATGGCGGCCGAACCACGTGACTGATGACGTCATCATTAACATATTTTATTACCCATGGAGAGTTCTTTACAATGAGCCATGTCTCAATTTTTTATGTTCAGCACTTTTGGAGATATAGCGGTGCAAAGTTTTGCCGTTTTTCCAAGATGGCGGCCGACCACGTGACTGATGATGTCATCATTAACATATTTTATTCCCCATGGAGAGTTCTTTACAATGAGCCATGTCTCAATTTTTTCTGTTCAGTACTTTCGGAGATATAGAGGTGCAAATTTATTCGGTTTTTCCAAGATGGCGGCCGAACCACGTCACCGATGACGTCATCATTGAGGCACAGTATATTAGAGGGCAAGACCATTATGTGTGCAAAGTTTGGCGATTCTCCGTGCAACGGTGTAGACGCAGTGCTGCAAACAGACAAACAGACAGACAAACAGACAAATGAAAAATCGGTCAGAGACCGAGGACTTGCCGGAATGTACTTTTTTATCGGCCATTTAGGACAAATATGGAGGCCGAACCACGTGACCGATGACGTCATCATTAACATATTTTATTCCCCATGGAGAGTTCTTTACAATGAGCCATGCCTCAATTTTTTCTATTCAGCACTTTTGGAGATGCGATTTTTTTCGGTTTTTCCAAGATGGCGGCCGAACCACGTGACCTATGACGTCATCATTAACATATTTTATTTCCCATGGACATTTCTTTCCAATGAGCCATGTCTCAATTTTTTCTGTTCAGCACTTTCGGAGATATAGAGGTGCAAAGCTTTTCCAAGATGGCGGCCGAACCACGTGACCTATGACGTCATCATTAACATATTTTATTTCCCATGGACATTTCTTTCCAATGAGCCATGTCTCAATTTTTTCTGTTCAGCACTTTTGGACACATAGAGGTGCTAAGTTTTTCGGTTTTTCCAAGATGGCGGCCGAACCACGTGACCGATGATATCATCATTAACATATTTTGTTCCCCATGGAGAGTTCTTTACAATGAGGCATGTCTCAATTTTTTCTATTCAGCACTTTTGGACACATAGAGGTGCTAAGTTTTTCGATTTTTCCAAGATGGCGGCCGAACCACGTGACATATGACGTCATCATTAACAAATTTTATTCCCCATGGAGAGTTCTTTACAATGAGCCATGTCTCAATTTTTTCTGTTCAGCACTTTTGGAGATATAGTGGCGCAACGTTTTGCCGTTTTTCCAAGATGGCGACCGAACCACGTGACTGATGACGTCATCATTTACATATTTTATTCCCCATGGAGAGTTCTTTACAATGAGCCATGTCTCAATTTTTTCTGTTCAGTACTTTCGGAGATATAGAGGTGCAAAGTTTTTCGGTTTTTCCAAGATGGCGGCCGACCACGTGACTGATGATGTCATCATTAACATATTTTATTCCCCATGGAGAGTTCTTCACAATGAGCCATGTCTCAATTTTTTCTGTTCAGTACTTTCGGAGATATAGAAGTGCAAAGTTTTTCGGTTTTTCCAAGATGGCGGCCGAACCACGTCACCGATGACGTCATCAATTGGGCACAGTCTATTCCAGGGCAAGACCAATATGTGTGCAAAGTTTGGCGATTCTCCGTGCAACGGTGTAGACGCAGTGCTGCAAACAGACAAACAGACAGATGAAAAATCGGTCAGAGACCGAGGACTTGGCGGAATGTACTTTTTTATCGGCCATTTAGGACAAATATGGTGGCCGAAACACGTGATAGATGACGTCATCAGTAACTTATTTTATTCCCCATGGAGAGTTCTTTTCAATGAGCCATGTCTCAATTTTTTATATTCAGCACTTTCAGAGATATGGAGGTGCAATTTTTTCCCAAGATGGCGGCCGAACCACGTGACATATGACGTCATCATTAACATATTTTATTCCCCATGGAGAGTTCTTTCCAATGAGCCATGTCTCAATTTTTTCTGTTCAGCACTTTTGGAGATATAGTGGTGCAAAGTTTTGCCGTTTTTCCAAGATGGCGGCCGACCACGTGACATATGACGTCATCATTAACATATTTTATTCCCCATGGAGAGTTCTTTACAATGAGCCATGTCTCAATTTTTTCTATTCAGCACTTTCGGAGATATGGAGGTGCAAAGTTTTTCGGATTTTCCAAGATGGCGGCCGAATCACGTGAACGATGACGTCATCATTAACATATTTTATTCCCCATGGTGAGTTCTTTACAATGAGCCATGTCTCAATTTTTTCTGTTCAGGACTTTCGGAGATATGGAGGTGCAAAAATTTTCGTTTTTTCCAAGATGGCGGCCGAACCACGTGACCGATGACGTCATCATTAACATATTTTATTCCCCATGGAGAGTTCTTCACAATGAGCCATGTCTCAATTTTTTCTGTTCAGTACTTTCGGAGATATAGCGGTGCAAATTATTTCGGTTTTTCCAAGATGGCCGCCGAAACACGTGACCGATGACGTCATATATTGGGCACAGTCTATTCCAGGGCAAGACGAATATGTGTGCAAAGTTTGGCGATTTTCCGTGCAACGGTGTAGACGCAGTGCTGCAAACAGACAGACAAACAGACAGACAAACAGACAAACAGACAGATGAAAAATCGGTCAGAGACCGAGGACTTGCCGGAATGTACTCTTTTATCGGCCATTTAAGACAAATATGGCGTCCGAACCACGTGACCTATGATGTCATTATTAACATATTTTATTCCCCATGGAGAGTTCTTTACAATGAGCCATGTCTCAATTTTTTCTATTCAGCACTTTCAGAGATATGGAGGTGCACAATTTTTCGGTTTTTCCAAGATGGCGGCCGAACCACGTGACATATGACGTCATCATTAACATATTTTATTCCCCATTGAGAGTTCTTTGCAATGAGCCATGTCTCAATTTTTTCGATTCTGCACTTTTGGAGATATAGTGGTGCAAAGTTTTCCCATTTTTCCAAGATGGCGGCCGAACCACGTGACCGATGCCGTCATCATTAACATATTTTATTCCCCATGGAGAGTTCTTTACAATGAGCCATGTCTCAATTTTTTCTGTTCAGCACATTTGGAGATTTTGTGGTGCAAAGTTTTGCCGTTTTTCCAAGATGGCGGCCGACCACGTGACTGATGACGTCATCATTAACATATTTTATTCCCCATGGAGAGTTCTTTACAATGAGCCATGTCTCAATTATTTCTGTTCAGCACTTTTGGAGATATAGTGGTGCAAAGTTTTGCCGTTTTTCCAAGATGGCGGCCGACCACGTGACATATGACGTCATCATTAACATATTTTATTCCCCATGGAGAGTTCTTTCCAATGAGCCATGTCTCAATTTTTTCTGTTCAGCACTTTTGGAGATATAGTGGCGCAACGATTTGCCGTTTTTCCAAGATGGCGACCGAACCACGTGACTGATGACGTCATCATTTACATATTTTATTCCCCATGGAGAGTTCTTTACAATGAGCCATGTCTCAATTTTTTCTGTTCAGTACTTTCGGAGATATAGAGGTGCAAATTTATTCGGTTTTTCCAAGATGGCGGCCGAACCACGTCACCGATGACGTCATCATTGGGGCACAGTATATTAGAGGGCAAGACCATTATGTGTGCAAAGTTTGGCGATTCTCCGTGCAACGGTGTAGACGCAGTGCTGCAAACAGACAAACAGACAAACAGACAAACAGACAAACAGACAAATGAAAAATCGGTCAGAGACCGAGGACTTGCCGGAATTTACTTTTTTATCGGCCATTTAGGACAAATATGGCGGCTGAACCACCTGACCGATGACATCATCATTAACATATTTTATTCCCCACGGAGAGTTCTTTACAATGAGCCATGTCTCAATTTTTTCTGTTCAGCACTTTTGGAGATAGAGGTGCAACGTTTTTCGGATTTTCCAAGATGGCGGCCGAACCACGTGACCGATGACGACATCATTAACATATTTTATTCCCCCTGGAGAGTTCTTTCCAATGAGCCATGTCTCAATTTTTTCTGTTCAGCACTTTTGGAGATAGAGGTGCAACGTTTTTCGGATTTTCCAAGATGGCGGCCGAACCACGTGACCGATGACGTCATCATTAACTTATTTTATTCCCCCTGGAGAGTTCTTTCCAATGAGCCATGTCTCAATTTTTTCTATTCAGCACTTTCGGAGATATGGAGGTGAATTTTTTTCCCGTTTTTCCAAGATGGCGGCCGCACCACGTGACCGATGACGTCATCATTAACATATTTTATTCCACATGGAGAGTTCTTGACAATGAGCCATGTCTCAATTTTTTCTATTCAGCACTTTCGGAGATATGGAGGTGCTAGGTTTTTCGGTTTTTCCAAGATGGCGGCCGACCACGCGACTGATGACGTCATCATTAACATATTTTATTCCCCATGGAGAGTTCTTTACAATGAGCCATGTCTCAATTTTTTCTGTTCAGCACTTTTGGAGATATAGTGGTGCAAAGTTTTGCCGTTTTTCCAAGATGGCGGCCGACCACGTGACATATGACGTCATCATTAACATATTTTATTCCCCATGGAGAGTTCTTTACAATGAGCCATGTCTCAATTTTTTCTGTTCAGCACTTTTGGAGATATAGTGGCGCAACGTTTTGCCGTTTTTCCAAGATGGCGACCGAACCACGTGACTGATGACGTCATCATTTACATATTTTATTCCCCATGGAGAGTTCTTTACAATGAGCCATGTCTCAATTTTTTCTGTTCAGTACTTTCGGAGATATAGAGGTGCAAGGTTTTTCAGTTTTTCCAAGATGGCGGCCGAACCACGTCACCGATGACGTCATCAATTGGGCACAGTCTATTCCAGGGCAAGACCAATATGTGTGCAAAGTTTGGCGATTCGCCGTGCAACGGTGTAGACGCAGTGCTGCAAACAGACAGACAGACAGACAGACAGACAAACAGACAGACAAACGAACAGATCAACATACTTGCCGGAAAAATTTTTCCGGCAAGTAACAAACAGACAAACAGATGAAAAATCGGTCAGAGACCGAGGACTTGCCGGAATTTACTTTTTCATTGGGGATTTAGGACAAATATGGCGGCCGAACCACGTGACCGATGACGTCATCATTAACATATTTTATTCCCCATGGACATTTCTTTCCAATGAGCCATGTCTCAATTTTTTCTATTCAGCACTTTTGGAGATATAGTGGTGCGAATTTTTTCGGTTTTTCCAAGATGGCGGCCGAACCACGTGACCTATGACGTCATCATTAACATATTTTATTTCCCATGGACATTTCTTTCCAATGAGCCATGTCTCAATTTTTTCTGTTCAGTACTTTCGGAGATATAGTGGTGCAAAGTTTGCCCGTTTTTCCAAGATGGCGGCCGAACCACGTGACTGATGACGTCATCATTCACATATATTATTCCCCATGGAGAGTTCTTTACAATGAGCCATGTCTCAATTTTTTCTGTTCAGTACTTTCGGAGATATAGAGGTGCAAAGTTTTTCGGTTTTTCCAAGATGGCGGCCGAACCACGTCACCGATGACGTCATCAATTGTGCACAGTCTATTCCAGGGCAAGACCAATATGTGTGCAAAGTTTGGCGATTCTACGTGCAACGGTGTAGACGCAGTGCTGCAAACAGACAGACAGACAAACAGACAGACAGACAGACAGACAGACAAACAAACGAACAGATCAACATACTTGCCGGAAAATTTTTCCGGCAAGTAACAAACAGACAGACAAACAGATGAAAAATCGGTCAGAGACCGAGGACTTGCCGGAATGTACTTTTTTATCCGCCATTTAGGACAAATATGGCGGCCGAACCACGTGACCGATGACGTCATCATTAACATATTTTATTCCCCATGGAGAGTTCTTTACAATGAGCCATGCCTCAATTTTTTCTATTCAGGACTTTTGGAGATGTGGAGGTGCAGAGTTTTTCGGTTTTTCCAAGATGGCGACCGACCACGTGACATATGACATCATTAACATATTTTATTCCCCATGGAGAGTTTTTTACAATGAGCCATGTCTCAATTTTTTCTGTTCAGCACTTTTGGAGATATCGTAGTGCAAAGTTTTGCCGTTTTTCCAAGATGGCGGCCGACCACGTGACTGATGACGTCATCATTAACATATTTTATTCCCCATGTGGAGTTCTTTACAATGAGCCATGTCTCAATTTTTTCTGTTCAGCACTTTTGGCGATATAGTGGTGCAAAGTTTTGCCGTTTTTCCAAGATGGCGGCCGACCACGTGACATATGACGTCATCATTAACATATTTTATTCCCCATGGAGAGTTCTTTACAATGAGCCATACCTCAATTTTTTCTATTCAGGACTTTTGGAGATGTGGAGGTGCAGAGTTTTCCGGTTTTTCCAAGATGGCGGCCGACCACGTGACTGATGACGTCATCATTAACATATTTTATTCCCCATGGAGAGTTCTTTACAATGAGCCATGTCTCAATTTTTTCTGTTCAGCACTTTTGGAGATTTTGTGGTGCAAAGTTTTGCCGTTTTTACAAGATGGCGGCCGACCACGTGACTGATGACGTCATCATTAACATATTTTATTCCCCATGGAGAGTTCTTTACAATGAGCCATGTCTCAATTTTTTCTGTTCAGCACTTTTGGAGATATAGTGGTGCAAAGTTTTGCCGTTTTTCCAAGATGGCGGCCGACCACGTGACATATGACGTCATCATTAACATATTTTATTCCCCATGGAGAGTTCTTTACAATGAGCCATGTCTCAATTTTTTCTGTTCAGCACTTTTGGAGATATAGTGGTGCAACGTTTTGCCGTTTTTCCAAGATGGCGACCGAACCACGTGACTGATGACGTCATCATTTACATATTTTATTCCCCATGGAGAGTTCTTTACAATGAGCCATGTCTCAATTTTTTCTGTTCAGTACTTTCGGAGATATAGAGGTGCAAAGTTTTTCGGTTTTTCCAAGATGGCGGCCGAACCACGTCACCGATGACGTCATCAATTGGGCACAGTCTATTCCAGGGCAAGACCAATATGTGTGCAAAGTTTGGCGATTCTACGTGCAACGGTGTAGACGCAGTGCTGCAAACAGACAGACAAACAGACAGACAGACAGACAGACAGACAAACAAACGAACAGATCAACATACTTGCCGGAATTTTTTCCGGCAAGTAACAAATGAAAAATCGGTCAGAGACCGAGGACTTGCCGGAATGTACTTTTTTATCGGCCATTTAGAACAAATATGGCGGCCGAACTACGTGATACATGACGTCATCATTAACATATTTTATTCCCCATGGAGAGTTCTTTACAATGAGCCATCTCTCAATTTTTTCCATTCTGCACTTTTGGAGATATAGTGGTGCAAAGTTTTCCCGTGTTTCCAAGATGGCGGCCGACCACGTGACCAATGACATCATCATTAACATATTTTATTCCACATGGAGAGTTCTTGACAATGAGCCATGTCTCAATTTTTTCTATTCAGCACTTTCAGAGATATGGAGGTGCAAAGTTTTTCGTTTTTTCCAAGATGGCGGCCGAACCACGTGACTGATGACATCATCATTAACATATTTTATTCCCCCTGGAGAGTTCTTTCCAATGAGCCATGTCTCAATTTTTTCTATTCAGCACTTTCAGAGATATGGAGGTGAAATTTTTTTCCGTTTTCCCAAGATGGCGGCCGCACCACGTGACCGATGACGTCATCATTAACATGTTTTAGTCCCCATGGAGAGTTCTTTACAATGAGCCATGTCTCAATTTTTTCTGTTCAGTACTTTTGGAGATATAGTGGAGCAAAGTTTTGCCGTTTTTCCAAGATGGCGGCCGACCACGTGACATATGACGTCATCATTAACATATTTTATTCCCCATGGAGAGTTCTTTACAATGAGCCATGTCTCAATTTTCTCTGTTCAGTACTTTCGGAGATATAGAGGTGCAAAATTTTTCGGTTTTTCCAAGATGGCGGCCGAACCACGTCACCGATGACGTCATCAATTGGGCACAGTCTATTCCAGGGCAAGACCAATATGTGTGCAAAGCTTGGCGATTCTCCGTGCAACGGTGTAGACGCAGTGCTGCAAACAGACAGACAGACAAACAGATGAAAAATCGGTCAGAGACCGAGGACTTGCCGGAATGTACTTTTTTATCGGCCATTTAGAACAAATATGGCGGCCGAACTATGTGATACATGACGTCATCATTAACATATTTTATTCCCCATGGAGAGTTCTTTACAATGAGCCATACCTCAATTTTTTCTGTTCAGGACTTTTGGAGATGTGGAGGTGCAGAGTTTTTCGGTTTTTCCAAGATGGCGGCCGACCACGTGACATATGACGTCATCATTAACATATTTTATTCCCCATGGAGAGTTCTTTACAATGAGCCAAGTCTCAATTTTTTCTGTTCAGCACTTTTGGAGATATAGTGGCGCAACGTTTTTCGGTTTTTCCAAGATGGCGCCAGAACCACGTGACTGATGACGTCATCATTAACATATTTTATTCCCCATGGAGAGTTCTTTACAATGCGCCAAGTCTCAATTTTTTCTGTTCAGTACTTTCGGAGATATAGAGGTGCAAAGTTTTTCGGTTTTTCCAAGATGGCGGCCGAACCACGTCACCGATGACGTCATCAATTGGGCACAGTCTATTCCAGGGCAAGACCAATATGTGTGCAAAGTTTGGCGATTCTACGTGCAACGGTGTAGACGCAGTGCTGCAAACAGACAGACAGACAAACAGATGAAAAATCGGTCAGAGACCGAGGACTTGCCGGAGTGTACTTTTTTATCGGCCATTTAGAACAAATATGGCGGCTGAACCACGTGATAGATGATGTCATCATTAACATATTTTATTCCCCATGGAGAGTTCTTTACAATGAGCCATGTCTCAATTTTTTCTGCTCAGCACTTTTGGAGATATAGAGGTGCAAAGTTTTGCCGTTTTTCCAAGATGGCGGCCGAACCACGTGACATCTGACGTCATCATTAACATATTTTATTCCCCATGGACATTTCTTTCCAATGAGCCATGTCTCAATTTTTTCTGTTCAGCACTTTCGGAGATATAGAGGTGCAAAGCTTTTCCAAGATGGCGGCCGAACCACGTGACCTATGACGTCATCATTAACATATTTTATTTCCCATGGACATTTCTTTCCAATGAGCCATGTCTCAATTTTTTCTGTTCAGCACTTTCGGAGATATAGAGGTGCAAAGCTTTTCCAAGATGGCGGCCGAACCACGTGACCGATGACGTCATCATTAACATTTTTTATTCCACATGGAGAGTTCTTTACAATGAGCCATGCCTCAATTTTTTCTATTCAGGACTTTTGGAGATGTGGAGGTGCAGAGTTTTTCGGTTTTTCCAAGATGGCGGCTGAACCACGTGACCGATGACGTCATCATTAACATATTTTATTCCCCATGGAGGATTCTTTACAATGAGCCATGTCTCAATTTTTTCTATTCAGCACTTTTGGACACATAGAGGTGCTAAGTTTTTCGGTTTTTCCAAGATGGCGGCCGAACCACGTGACCGATGATATCATCATTAACATATTTTATTCCCCATGGAGAGTTCTTTACAATGAGCCATGTCTCAATTTTTTCTATTCAGCACTTTCGGAGATATGGAGGTGCAAAGTTTTTCGGTTTTTCCAAGATGGCGGCCGAACCACGTGACTGATGACGTCATCAGTAACATATTTTATTCCCCATGGAGAGATATTTACAATGAGCCATGTCTCAATTTTTTCTGTTCAGCACTTTCGGAGATATGGAGGTGTAAAGTTTTTCGGTTTTTCCAAGATGGCGGCCGAACCACGTGACCTATGACGTCATCATTAACATATTTATGCCCCATGGACATTTCTTTCCAATGAGCCATGTCTCAATTTTTTCTGTTCAGCACTTTCGGAGATATAGAGGTGCAAAGCTTTTCCAAGATGGCGGCCGAACCACGTGACCGATGACGTCATCATTAACATTTTTTATTCCACATGGAGAGTTCTTTACAATGAGCCATGTCTCAATTTTTTCTATTCAGTACTTTCAGAGCTATGGAGGTGCAAAGTTTTGCCGTTTTTCCAAGATGGCGGCCGAACCACGTGACATATGACATCATCATTAACATATTTTATTCCCCATTGAGAGTTCTTTACAATGAGCCATGTCTCAATTTTTTCCATTCTGCACTTTTGGAGATATAGTGGTGCAAAGTTTTCCCATTTTTCCAAGATAGCGGCCGAACCACGTGACCGATGGCGTCATCATTAACATATTTTATTCCCCATGGAGAGTTCTTTACAATGAGCCATGTCTCAATTTTTTCTGTTCAGCACTTTTGGAGATTTTGTGGTGCAAAGTTTTGCCGTTTTTCCAAGATGGCGGCCGACCACGTGACTGATGACGTCATCATTAACATATTTTATTCCCCATGGAGAGTTCTTTACAATGAGCCATGTCTCAATTATTTCTGTTCAGCACTTTTGGAGATATAGTGGTGCAAAGTTTTGCCGTTTTTCCAAGATGGCGGCCGACCACGTGACATATGACGTCATCATTAACATATTTTATTCCCCATGGAGAGTTCTTTCCAATGAGCCATGTCTCAATTTTTTCTGTTCAGCACTTTTGGAGATATAGTGGCGCAACGATTTGCCGTTTTTCCAAGATGGCGACCGAACCACGTGACTGATGACGTCATCATTAACATATTTTATTCCCCATGGAGAGTTCTTTACAATGAGCCATACCTCAATTTTTTCTATTCAGGACTTTTGGAGATGTGGAGGTGCAGAGTTTTTCGGTTTTTCCAAGATGGCGGCCGAACCACGTGACCGATGACATCATCATTAACATATTTTGTTCCCCATGGAGAGTTCTTTACAATGAGCCATGTCTCAATTTTTTCTATTCAGCACTTTCGGAGATATGGAGGTGCTAAGTTTTTCGGTTTTTCCAAGATGGCGGCCGACCACGTGACTGATGACGTCATCATTAACATATTTTATGCCCCATGGAGAGTTCTTTACAATGAGCCATGTCTCAATTTTTTCTGTTCAGCACTTTTGGAGATATAGTGGTGCAAATTTTTGCCGTTTTTCCAAGATGGCGGCCGACCACGTGACATATGACGTCATCATTAACATATTTTATTCCCCATGGAGAGTTCTTTACAATGAGCCATGTCTCAATTTTTTCTGTTCAGTACTTTCGGAGATATAGAGGTGCAAATTTATTCGGTTTTTCCAAGATGGCGGCCGAACCACGTCACCGATGACGTCATCATTGAGGCACAGTATATTAGAGGGCAAGACCATTATGTGTGCAAAGTTTGGCGATTCTCCGTGCAACGGTGTAGACGCAGTGCTGCAAACAGACAAACAGACAGACAAACAGACAAACAGACAAACAGACAAACAAACGAACAGATCAACATACTTGCCGGAAAATTTTTCCGGCAAGTAACAAACGAACAGATCAACATACTTGCCGGAAAAAATTTTCCGGCAAGTAACAAACAGATGAAAAATCGGTCAGAGACCGAGGACTTGCCGGATTTTACTTTTTTATCGGCCATTTCACACAAATATGGCGGTCGAACCACGTGACCGATGACGTCATCATTAACATATTTTATTCCCCATGGAGAGTTCTTTACAATGAGCCATGTCTCAATTTTTTCTATTCAGCACTTTCGGAGATATGGAGGTGCAAAGTTTTTGAGTTTTTCCAAGATGGCGGCCGAACCACGTGACCGATGACGTCATCACTAACATTTTATTCCCCATGGAGAGTTCTTTACAATGAGCTCAATTTTTTCTGTTCAGCACTTTTGGAGATATAGCGGTGCAAAGTTTTGCCGTTTTTCCAAGATGGCGGCCGACCACGTGACATATGACATCATCATTAACATATTTTATTCCCTATGGAGAGTTCTTTACAATGAGCCATGTCTCAATTTTTTCTGTTCAGCACTTTTGGAGATATAGTGGCGCAACGTTTTGCCGTTTTTCCAAGATGGCGACCGAACCACGTGACCGATGGCATCATCATTAACATATTTTATTCCCCATGGAGAGTTCTTTACAATGAGCCATGTCTCAATTTTTTCTGTTCAGCACTTTTGGAGATATAGTGGTGCAAAGTTTTGCCGTTTTTCCAAGATGGCGGCCGACCACGTGACATATGACGTCATTAACATATTTTATTCCCCATGGAGAGTTTTTTTACAATGAGCCATGT
Organism: Myxine glutinosa; assembly: GCF_964187855.1. NCBI lineage: Eukaryota > Metazoa > Chordata > Myxini > Myxiniformes > Myxinidae > Myxine > Myxine glutinosa. Next base: position 444,193,604 of record NC_136261.1, on the reverse strand, counting down.
CTCAATTTTTTCTGTTCAGCACTTTTGGAGATATAGTGGTGCAAAGTTTTGCCGTTTTTCCAAGATGGCGGCCGACCACGTGACTGATGACATCATCATTAACATATTGTATTCCCCATGGAGAGTGCTTTCCAATGAGCCATGTCTCAATTTTTTCTGTTCAGCACTTTTGGAGATATAGTGGTGCAAAGTTTTGCCGTTTTTCCAAGATGGCGGCCGACCACGTGACTGATGACATCATCATTAACATATTGTATTCCCCATGGAGAGTGCTTTACAATGAGCCATGTCTCAATTTTTTCTGTTCAGCACTTTTGGAGATATAGTG